>NC_044032.1:530506215-530806215 GCF_901765095.1 Microcaecilia unicolor
CAGACAAACAGGACAAACAAGAGATAAGGGAATATAAGTGAGGATGATAAAATAAAGGTTCTGAACAAGTGAATAATGTACCTTTAGAAGCTGCATTTAACTGTTAACTCCTTATTTGTTTGTTTACAACCCGTGCTGTTTTAATAATTCCCATAATAAATGAAACTCCTTAATTTCTTATTTTACCTGTTTGTCTATCTTGAATAGATTGCAAGCTCTGTCAAGTAGGAACGGTCTCTTAGGTGTTTGTCTAGTAGCAGTACTAAAATAAGCAGTAGTAGTAGGAACATGAGGGGAGCATTTCTTCTGACCTATCATGGATATGTTTACACATAAATAGCTATGAACAAGGCAGATTGGGCTGAGACACTGACATGCCAACTCTGCAATGCAAAAATTCCAGATAATAGAAGTTTTTCATAATGATGGAACATGGCCTAAAGATCATCACCCTGACATTTAAAAAGTATTTAACTGGCCAGAATTGGCACCTGACTGTTTAAATGCCCCATAACCATCTGACCGTGAATTTTCATTGGTTCATGACCGGCCATGACCCGCTGAAAGTTTGCACTTAGTGGCTAGCGACTAGCAAGTTATATCGCATGATATAACCAGCTATCTGCTAAGTTTCAGTGCATGTTTGGTGGCCATATTTGGTCACATGAATACTAGGCCTATCTTTGGCCAGTTCAAACTTAAGTGGTCAGCGCTGAATTTCAGCTTGGCAGGTTGAATTTGAACAGGCCAAAATAAACCAGATATCCAATGTCATTCATTGGAAACGGCCCAGCATTGAATATCTGGGCTCAGCACCAACCGCAGGAGTTAGCCGGGCTAACTCCCAAGGTCTGAATATCGGGCCCCATGACTATTCTGGCTACTGTGTCTTTTCAAATAATAGAACTCTGGACTGTACTGTACTCTGTTAGTAAAAGTGGCCATGGCTAACTCTCACATCATATTTTTTAGATTTCTGAAATTTGCATACACACAATTTAAAGTGTGTTTTGTTTTGTTTTTTAATTTGTGTTTACAACCTGCATAGCAGGAGTAAATTGGATTCATTTATCTGTGACTATTTTTCTTTAAAAACTTGTGGGCTACTATAGCTTAAAAAACCCCCCAAACTATCAGGATATTTTAACTTCTGCATTTTTCCACTATCCCTTTGAATACCTTGCTCCAACCATGTGCTCCTGAGAGACTTGGCTTTCTCCTAAATTTTAGTTTAACAGCTGTTCTATCTCCATTTTAAAGGTTAGCATCATTGCCTGCTTCCACCATTGTTAAAATGCAGCCACCCCTTTGACATAGATTCTCCCTTCCAAGATTGTTGCCCAGCTCCTATCAAATCTAAATCCTTTTCCCCTGTACAATCATCTCATCCATATATTGAAACTCTGGAGATCTTCCTGCCTCTTGAGTCCTGTGGATTGTCAGCCGATCCACCTCGCCAGTGCTGTCGGCTCTAGACTCAACACTCATCCGGGCTGTCTGCTCTGGACTCCACACTCATCCGGGCTGTCTGCTCTTCACTTCACACTCGTCTGTGCTGTCTATGCTTGACTCCACACTCGTCTGTGCTGTCTATGCTCGACTCCACATGTTAGTGCTGTCTGCTCTCAGGTCCACAGTTCACCTCATTAGTGAAGTCTGCCCTTGACTCCACACTCATCCATGCAGTCCGCTAGGGTCAACCTTTCTCCTTTCAACTTGAGACCTCACAGTTCCCAACCCCGTTCAGCTGGGGCCCCACAGCCACCTCAGGAGGCAGTCCGGCAGCTGTAATTCAGCGTTCACCCACTCAAAGCTCTGCTCCCTTTTCCCTCTCCCCTAATGTGAAAGTTCAAAGTTCCCTCTTTCCCCCCAGCAATGTCTTGGTATTCTCTATCAGGTTCAATCTATAACTCCACTCCTATTCAATTCCGCATTGGAGTAGGAGACATTTTCACCTCCCATATTTGTCAGCCACCAACACTCTGACAACCACCCACAATGTTCAGACTGACCTGATCCAAGTAAATAATTCTCACAGTCCGGGAAAACAAGTAATCCCATAGAAACTGCCCCCTTGTGCTGGCAGACTCAGGCTTCCCTATTAAATCTCATTCCTTTAGCACTCAGTTATTGTCCTGAGCAAAAAAAACTCCATTTGCTCCTCACCACCTCCCTCCAGTTCTCTCCCTTCCTTTTGAGCAGACTCCTCCCAATCCATAGAGTCATCCCACTCCCCTGCCTCCAGGTGCTGCTCATTTCTTTGATTATCTTCCATATCCCAATCCCCCTCTGACGCTACTTCCTCCTGGGAGATGTAGTCCTGTTTCACGTGCTCCCCGCCCTCCTTCAAGCAGTGCTGGGTCTTAAAGTTCTCCTCTTTTCTTAAGTATTTCATTCATCCCCTACCCCCCAGAGGGTGCCTCTCCCTTTCCCGAGGCTTCTGGTTTTTGCAGTTCACTACCCTCGAGATCCCCTTCTGCTGCTCTCCATGATCCTCCTTACAGGATAGAATATGGAACACTTCTGAAAATGCAAACTAGGAGATTTTCTGAATTACAAATTTCTACCAACAAGTTTAAAACTGAATTCCAGAACTTCCCTTATGCACTTTTCTATCTTGTTAGTATCCACATGTACCAAGACAACTGAGTCTTCTCTGACACTGTCTACAATTCTAACAAGGGAACCTTTTAGTAAGCCGTGGTAGCATTTTTAGTTCACGGTAGAAATCAGCTGACGGTAAACACTGAGATGTCCATTGTATTCCTATGGGCGTCTCAACATTTACCAATAGTTGATTCCTACCACAAGCTAAAAACACTACTGCTGCTTAGTAAAAGACCCCCTAGGTGACTTATGCGGTCCACCACCTTTGAAGCAAGCAGACAAGTTACCAAGGAATCCTCATGTTCACCAGCCATCTATCTTTTTTTTTCTAATAATTGGATCAACAACTATAATGACCATTCTAACCCTTTTCTCCTGAAACACATCCCTGGAGATACATTCCACTTAAAGAGCATATTGTATCATTTGTAGGACAGGTCTTAGCTACAGGATCATTTCCTGCCACAGCAAGGTGTGTTCCTCCAGGTGACCTTTCTCCTCCAAGGCAACTGTGACAGGGCCAGACTGGAGGTTGGACTGCTCTACTATACTCCTGGAAGCCAGAGCCAGATTAAGGAATAGGCAAACTAGGTATGTGCCTTGGGCCCAAAATATTAGAGGGGCATGTCAGATGTGCTCAGGATTGAGGAGGCTAGGATTATCAACTGCATGGATTACTTCAGGATTCTAGAAATTAATTTCAGGATTCTAGAAATTCTATCCTTTCTCAAAGCCAGAAGGATAGATAAGTTTCAGAGTTTAGCCCACTACTACAGCTCTCCAATTTCCCCTCTTCCAGTACAAAAGTTGTGGTAGAATCCAGCCAGTGGGAAATCTTTAATGTAACCTGGGGTTTAAATTTTAAAAAGAATTTAAAAAAATACTCTTACCTGTCTGAAGGCAGGAGGAGCACTGCAGGAAGCAGCGCTGGGTTTTTCTGTCGGCAGCTGCTGTCCCATGAACACTGTAAGAGGCAGCGCTGCTGATCCAGCCGGAGGTTCCGTTTCCTAGGAGACGGAGTAGCTGGCAGTTGCCAGAAGGGTGAAGCCTGTTGAAGACTGTGGATGTGTGCTGAAGAGTGTCTGAGTACAGGGAGTACTAGTGAAGTAATAGGTGGTGGGAAAGAGAGTTGGTTGCAAGGAAACAAGGTTCTAACACTGTTTGGAAGGAGGAATAGCTGGTAATGTGTGTTTAGCATCCGGAAGTCAGAAAATTGGATTGGATGTGAGTGTTTGCCCTAAACATACCCTTCCAGGACAGGGAATACCAGTGTAAGAATAGGCCTGGAAGTGAGGGGCCATAGTGCTACATGTCTAGAATAAGGAGTTAGGGTTTTTCTCCATTTGATTTAATTAAGAGAGGTGCAGGAGGAAGAGAATGTGCATCAGAGGAGATGACCGGGCCCCAATGCAAGAAAGAGTGAAACTGCAGTTTAATCAGAGAGAGAGAGAGAGAGAGAGAGAGAGAGAGAGAGAGAGAAAAGGAGAACGGATAAGTAACTGAAAAATATATTACAAACAAATACTTACCTGAGAGGGACTTCGGATCCAAAGGGAATCTGGAAAAGAAAAACAGAACCACAAAGTATCAAATTCTTGCTGATAACAAGGGGACAAACAAATAACAGTGATGTCTAATTTATAGTAATAGTAAATGGGAACAAGAATGATACTTATCTGATGCTGTATATTTAGGTCTGTTACTTCCACCTGTGCAAGGAAAGAAAGCCTCAAATGTTGATTGTCAGATGACATGGATATATGGTTCTAAATGTTTAAGTTTTAACAAATTAGCAATCGTTTGAAATCAAAAAGTATTCTAATTATTTTGGGAAAACTAATAAACATATTTGGTTAACCTTCTAATTGGTCTCCCTCTAATTCGGAATCTATCTTAAATTTAGTTTTAATTCCTCTCCCGTCCTTTGAGGACGGGAGACGTGGTTAGTTTCTGTAGCTTGCCCCTCATTCCTGTGTGCTGGTTTCCGGGAAGTTGCCACGACTGTCAACATCTGGCTTCCCAGAATCCTGCTCTATCTTACATCATACACAGGCGTGAGTGGGTACCTGCTTACATTTAGTTATAGGAAGGCAGGGCTGACATGCAAGGGCTGGGGCAGGAAGCTGAGCCCTGCACAGGGTCTTTGGAGAGAACAAGTGGAACCAATGAGTGTTCTGGGGCTGGGGCTTGGAGGGAAGGGGAGGAGATTATTGAAAAGAAGTAGGACTGAAGAATGGGGTAAAGTGTGAAGGGCCTGCTGCAGGCTAAGGAAAAGACCTGACAGCAAATGCTAGAATTTTACATGATGGTAGACACACCTGGAGGACATGAGCAGCAGGACAGCACTAGAAAAGAGAAATAGAAATTACGCATACTCGTGGACGTGTTTGTGTTCCTGATGGAGGCAGTCTCACATAAATAAATCTTTACTTTGAAAGTCTGGGCTGGGCTGGAGAAATTCAGTGAGAGAAATTTTCAGTCTAGGAAATTTACCCTGTTAATTATTAAATTACTTGGGCAAATCCCTTGGAACACTGTCCTAATGCTGCCTCCACTTTGCCTATATACTTTCAGAAGTATCAAAACAAGCTATTTATTTTGCTTTTTCCATTTGTGAATCTTTTTTTCACATGTACAACTTTGTACATTTATATCTTAGACACATTGCCCTTAAATGTCACTCTTTTGGGCAGTCCATTCTTGGAGTCTCTAGTTTGTAGAGAGTGAACATGACTTGCCCAGCTTCCCTGGTTCTCAGACCAATGCTGCAGAGCTGCCAAGTTACCCAACTCCTGGAGGGACACTTTTTGGCCAGTCTTGTTTTGAACTTTTATCCTAAGTCAGTGTTCTTTTATAGTCTCTGTTACTATCATTTGAATTCAGCACTTCCTATAATGTACCAGGATAGAGTTACTGAAATCCAGGACTGGCTCAGAATTTCCCTCCTAGAACTGGGTAATTTGGCAGCTCCGCGTAAGAAAGCAGAAGCGGGACACACCGTCTTTAAGATATCAAAGAGAAACAACACAGGAGCAGAGGGTGACAAAATGACTTCCAGCCTGGGAGGAGATATTCAGTTCTTTATTTGTAAAGCACCAGTAGAATGACCCGGCATTGGTCTGTGTTTCACCATGTTTCAGCAGACACAGCTGCCTGCCTCAGGGGTTACAAGAAACACTGTGTGCAAAGAATAAATGACTGAATAAACAATAATAAAAATGTATATACTCATACAAATGAAAACGTGGAGGGGCATAATCGAACGCAAACACCCATGTGTAAGAACATCTATTTCCGAGAACCGGTCCGTGAAGGGGTGGGCCGAATCGTATTTTTGAAAAAGATGGACATTTATCTTTAGTTTCGCTAATACGGTTTGTGCCAGGCAAATGCATTGGATGTGGGCGTTTTTGAGATGTGGGCATTTGTTTGAGCTGGGCGTTTTCGTTTTTCAGTGATAATCGAAACCGAAGCATCCCAGCTCAAAAATGACCAAATCCAAGGCTTTGGGTTGTGGGAGGGGCCAGGATTCATAGTGCACTGGTCCCCCTCACATGCCAGGACACCAACCGGGCACCCTAGGGGGCACTTTTAAAAAATAGGAAAAAACATTAAATGACCTCCCAGGTGCATAGCTCCTTTACCATGGGTTCTCAGACCCCAAATCCCCCCAAAACCCACTCCCCACAACTCTACACCATTACCATAGCACTTAATGGTGAAGGGGGGCACCTACATGTGGGTACAGTGGGTTTTAGGGGGGTTAGAGGGCTCCTATTTACCACCACAAGTGGTACAGGTAGGGGGGGATGGGCCTGGGTCCGCCTGCCTGAAGTGCACTGCATTACCCACTAAAAGTGCTCCAGGGACAGGACTTGTTGCTGCTGTATAACCTTGGCACAGCAGTTCACACCATAAGACTAATCTCGCTGAAAACGTCCTTTATTTCAACAACCGCGTTTACTCACAGTTAACTGCAGATCAGAGGTTGTGCCCCACTGGCAACGAGTCTCCCTGGTACTAAGATTAGCAGTAGCTCAGAGCTGGCAGAATGGTGTACAATGCCCTCTCTCAGCAACATTCAAGGTAAGAACTAAGTTCTGTAACATGGCTAACACACGAAAGGGATCTAAAACGGACTTACAAAAATGGTCACTGCGTTGTGGACTACCGGAAACAAAACAGGGCACACTCTGACCCAGTAAGCAGAGGGAAAAGCACCATGGGAGAAGAGCCTACCAACTACCAACACAAGCTAGTGAAATCATGGAGCCCAATAACCTACACCCACCACAATGCAATGCTGATGTGACCCTGCAGTGCACCCGAGAGCCACATCTGACCCAGGGAAAGGCTGTGAGAGGATCAAACACATTCTGCTGTCATGGAAGTGGGTACGGAATTTGAGGGTGGCATAGAGGCTGGGAAATAAGGTTTTTGCAAGTGGGTTTTTTTTTGGTGGGAGGGGGTTAGTAACCACTGGGGGAGTCAGGGGAGGTGATTCCTGATTTCCTCTGGTGGTCATCTGGTCATTTAGGACACTTTTATGGGACCTGTTCGTGAGAAAAAAGGGTCCAAAAAAAGTATCCTAAATTCTCGCTAACAACGCCTTTTTTTTCCATTATTGGCCGAGCGTGCCAATTTCTGCTTGGCCGATAACCACGCCCCAGTCCCGCCTTCACCACGCCTCCGATACGCCACCGTCAACTTTATTCGTTCCCACGACGGAGTGCAGTTGAAGACGACCAAAATCGGCTTTCGATTATACCGATTTGGCCGCCCACGGGAAACGGACGCCCATCTCCCGAATATGGGCGTGTTTCTCCTTTCGAAAATAAGCAGGATAATGTATTAAAAACACAAAACTGGATAAATGTCCATATATAAAATACCAAAATAGTGGACTTCAAAAAAACAACTATAGGACATGGTAAAATTGTAAAACAAATAAAAGTTATTTGTATAAAATAAATCAAATAAAATACTAAGGAAATGACCAGTATCCCAAAACTGGGCACAAGGGAAAAGATATTATTAATCACAACTGTGTCCTCTATGGAATCTGTGTGTCACAGGATTCAATTAAAAGGGGATGTTGTATGGGAATCTTCACATGTAAAGGGATTGTAATCAAGACACATATATTTGTACATTTGTAACCAGAAAGATCAACAATTAACATTCAAAATGCAGCATGACACAAATAAAATCAGTTGTTTTGACTGCTCATCTGCAAGAGTGAATATGGTTTCATCACTTCTCTGTATCGCAAGCCTACTGACAGGGATGCATTTCTATTGTACACAAGTTTTCATAACCCATCTGTGAAATGCTACCTACCTTTTTGTCAATTTCTACATTTACAGAAGATCTGTTCAGACTTTGAGGACTTTCACCATCAATCTATCATCATGAAAAAGAGGTTCACCCAGAAAGGCTATCCACAGAACTGCATCCATGATGGATTTGAAAAAGCTTGTGAAAAATCTAAAAGTAACATCCTTACCAAACAACAGGACAAGAAGTCACTAGATGTTGTCTGTACACTCAGGTACTCAAACACAGCAGCACAGGTCCGTTCTAGCACTGAGTGAAGCAGCCTCATATCTAGGCTTTGTTATAATTAGGGCTTCTGATTTTAGATTTTAGCAAATGAACACTGATAAAATAAATGAGCCTTAAATTGTTTAATAAACTGTATTATTGAGTCAATATAGCTTAGTTCAAAAGACACAGTGTTCCAAAACCAGGCACCTTTAACATAAATATAGTAATAAACAAATTGCACTAAAGCAAGTGCACAATGCATAGGGAAGTATAAGGGACAAACCTCTTAACTAAGTTTTCTGGGATCCCTGTAAAGAGAGCCCCGTGGATCTTACATTTGTATCTATAGCTAATTGAAAGTCAATGTTGACTAAAGAGAAGGGGGTATGTCAAATTTATGACTCCCTGTAAGAAGCTTAATATTCATGTTGATGTAGTGTATCCAGATTTTCATAAAGCTTTTGATAAAGTTTCTTATGAGAGACTCCAGAGAAAATTAAAGAGGAGGCAAGATTCTGGTGTGTATTAAGAAATCGTTATTGGACAGAGGGTAGGGTTAAATGGTAATTTCTCTCAATGGAGGAGGGTGGAGTGCTGCAGGGATCCGTATTAGGACCAGTGCTATTTAACATATTTATAAATGATATGGAAATCAGAACGACGAGTGATGTAATTAAATTTGCAAATGATACAAAACTTTTCAAGGTTGTTTAAGCACATGCAGACTGTGAAATAATGCAGGAAGACCTTAGGAAATTGGAAGACTAGGCATTCAAATGGCAGATGAAATTTAATATGGACAAATGCAAGGTGATGCACATTAGAAAGAATAATCTGAATCATAGTTATCTGATGCTAAGGAACACCTTTGGGGTTAGCACTCAGGAAAAATATCTAGGTGTCATTGTAGATAGTACGTTGACATCTTCTGCTCAGTGTGCAGCGGCGGCCAAAAATGCAAACAGGATGTTAGTAATTATTAGGAAAGGGATGATGAATCAGATCAAAAATACTATAATGCCTTTGTATCGCTCCATGGTGCAACCACACCTTGAGTATTGCATTCAGTTCAGGTCGCCGTATCGCAAAAAAGATATAGCAGAATTAGAAAAGGTTCAAAGAAGAGCGACCAAAATGATAAAGGGGATGGAACTCTTCTCATATGAGGAAAGGCTAATGAGGCTAGGCTCTTCAGCTTGGAAAACAGACGGATGAGGGCAGATATGATTGAGGTCTACAAAATCCTGAGTGGTCTAGAACGAGTAGAAATAAATTGATTTTTTACTCATTCCAAAAGTACAAAGACTAGGGGACACTTGAGGAAGTTACATGGAAATACTTTTAAAACAAATAGAAGTAAATATTTTTTTTCATTCAATGAAAAGTTAAACTCTGGAACTCTTTGCCAGAGGATGTAGTAACAGCGGTTAGCATATTTGGGTTTAAAAAAGGATTGGACAAATTCCTGGAGGAAAAGTCCATAGTCTGCTATTGATACAGATATGAGAAGCAAATGCTTGCCCCAGGATTGGTAGCATTGAATGTTACTACTAACTCGGATTCTGCCAGGTACTTGTGACCTGGCTTGGCCACTGTTTGGAAAACAGGATACTGGGCTAGATGGACCATTGGTCTGACCCAGTATGGCTACTCTTATGTTATTATGTGTAATCTGAAACCTCTTTAATGTTAAGATTTTCAAATCATTGTAGAGAGTGTTGTAGTAGTCCAAACATTAAAGGACAAGGAGAAGCCCAACTGAGCAAATTGTGTTTTGACAATGGAGGAAATTTGATAACCTTAAGAGTGGACTAACACGGCTACCACACTCCTCTACTTTAGATGAAATGAAAAAGTAGGTTCTAATCATATCCCTAAACTGGTTACAAACTCCTTTAGGGGAACTGTAACACCAATACATGGCTGAGGGGGAAGGGAGGAATAACCAGTGTCTTTCAAGAGAGCAGTATTACCTTGGACTATATGATGGACAATCCTTTCAGCCACTGCTGCTAAACAGGAATTCAAGCTAGTAAGATGGTGGAAATCACCACTGATTAGCTTGTTAAACAATTACGTTGTGTGCATATAATAAACCTGAGAACTTGAGACTCTAAACTATAGTTATTCATCAGTGCATTTATGAAAACTTACAAATCCTCTGAAGGAGCTTACTTCATTATGTCTTTGCCACAAGAAATCAAAGTGGGCAATATCTGTCAGCAGGCTTTCTTGGCATCAGTACCCTCTCTCCAGAAATATCTCTAAGAAAAACATCTAAATACTACTTCCATTTCAAGAAGCAGGTGAAAGTGTGACTTTTCTGCCAGGACTTTGATGCTACTAAGTAGCTCAATTTGCATATCCTGCTTGGAACTAGCTGGAAACCCAGTGGGATAGATCTGGTCTTAAGGCACACTACGTCTGTGAAATTCAAACTAACATTAAAGTTCTTTTCCTGACAAGAATCTTTGATACTTAATATGTCTTGTTACTGTGATGTTTAGATGTCCCTACTTTTTGTTTTATACTGTCCTCTGTCATTCATTTCTTTGTTCTGCATATTTTCCTCTGTCATATAGTTCAGTCATATGTAACAAAGTCCTTGTACATATGAAGGACAAGTCTATAAGGCACACCTACAGTAAGGTGCAAATTGTGTGCAAATGTTTACAGAATACTAGCACTTTCATGTAATATTGGCATCCTTAATTGGCAAATATGCACGTAGGTGTTAGGTGCATGTCACTTACCCCAGATTCTATAAACAGCGAATAAAGTTGCGTGCTCAAATCAGCACATGTAGCTGATTTGCGCGCAACTTCATTGTTTGAGTGGGTCATGGGTGTTCCTGAAAATTAAGCACACTGTTATAGAATATGTCCGATCTGTGCCTAAATAAGATGTGGGCATTTACACCAGGATTTATTTGGTATAAATGATTGCCCCTAAATTTTAGTCATGGGACAGCCACTACATGTATTCTGTAAACCATGTCTAACTTTAGGTGAGGTTTGTAGAATACCGATAAGCACAGTTCTTTCAGCTGATTGTTTGGCACCATAAACAGAATCTGGCCCTTAGTGGGCAACTGCAAGTAGACTGTACCTATAGGTGGAGTATGGGCATGTCATGAGCAACTTATAGATTACCACGACTTGCATTCTGAAAGATACACATAGGCACATCAACTTATGCCTGCCAATGAAATGGCATAAGCAGTTGTGCCTAGATAAAACATAGCATCATACAACCTTGTAAATGTAACTGAATCAATGTAATCTCTAACAACTGTTAAATGTAAACCACATTGAACCGAAAGTCATTTTTTAGATAATTGTGGGATACAAGTACAAACAAAAAATAAATAAATACATTATCAGTGCGTCAAGGCTGCTTTACAGTAGTATTCTATAATGAATTAGGCATCCCCTAACATTGTTACAGAATTGGCACTACACATGCCTCTTTGAGGTGCCTATATTTTGGCGTGATTTTATTGATCTGCTCAAAGCCCAGAAGCAAAAAAAAGGAGACAAACCCCTATGTATAATATACTACAAAGAAAACAGGAGTAGTGGTGGCCACTGACCTTCCAACAGTGATAATGAGGAACACCAGGAAGGTTAGGTAATAACATATAAAACTTTATTGGGAATATACCAATAAAGGCCAAAAAAGGCAAAAACAGTTTGTCACCAAGAAGGCTATAATAAATCACTATAATAGGAGCCTCAAAATCTAAGACAGTCTAGATCCTAGCCTAGCTTGCATACAAATACTAGCCTCCATGGAGAAAGTGCATACCCTGAGTGTCGGAAAGTGGGAACAACCAAACTTACACAACAGTTATTGCAACCATATTGTTTATCCTCTGCACTATCTAAAAGCTTATAGCAATGCTTCTGTGCAAACTTAGGGGCCCTTAGGGGTTGTAAACACTAATGTGTGCTTGCTGAAGCTTAAAATAGCATACCGCAGGGTACCCTGAGGCATTCAGCAGTCATTTTGAATGTGCACTTACAAACCAAATTCTAAAATATATAAAAAAATATTTTGCACAGGGGAAGTGTTGGCATTGTACTGTACTAACCAATTAGTGGAGATTTTGTGTTTGAGTCCCACCTACAAAATAAGTGGCATTAGGGGCTCATGCACTAATGGCCATGAGTTAATGGGAAAGTTAGCAATTGGCCATTAATGGAAAAATAGGAAATTCGGCCATTTTACGGCTACAGTAAAAATGGCCTCAGTGCGCCCTTATGCACGAAGGCCACTTTTTACCACTGTTTGGCAAAAGGGCCCCTTAGATCGTAAGTCCACCGGGGACAGGAAAAATATCTGCTATACCTGAATGTAACTTGCCATGAGCAACAACTGAAAAAGGTGTGAGCTAAATCCAAAATCTATTCTCTTCCTTCTTATGTATGTGTATTTATCCTGTTTGCTTATTTAAAGGTCCTTTTACTAAGCAGCGGTATGCACTAACTCATGCTTCCCGCACACCAAAATGCCATGCTGTGGGATGCACTCAGGAGTTCTGCGATAGTCCTGGTATCTGCACACGCTTTCCCAGCACTAAAAAATACTTTTTTATTTTTTAGCACTGGGGGCATTTTTGAGGGCAGAGAGTAGGTGTACTCAGAGCTAATCAGTTAGTGCAGCTACATTGCCGTACACTTTCTGATTAGCACATGGTTAGCGCATGAGCTCTTTCCGTCTACTATATAGGTGTCAGTAAGGGTTCACATGCTAATTGGGAAATTAGCACTTTGTTGTGAATTGAGGTAATCAATAGAAATCAAACAAAATAAAACATGGGAAAGAAAATAAGATGATACCTTTTTTATTGGACATAATACATTTCTTGATTAGCTTTCGAAGGTTGCCCTTCTTCGTCAGATCGGAAATAAGCAAATGTGGAAGATGACAGTATATATAAGTGAAACATCCAAGCATTTCATTGACAGTCTAACAGGGTGGGGGTGGGTAGGAGGTATGCATGGGAACATCAAAGCATTTCATTGATAGTCTAACAGGATGGGTGTGGGTAGGTGAAGGAAGAGGGAGATAAACAGAGAAATACAACTTTATGGTTTATAATGGACTAGAAAACCTAAATCTTTGTTAAGTCCTGTCTGTTGGGTGTCAAAATATTCAATCATTTTACAGCTGCACTAAAGGTGCCCTCAGCATGCAGGTAAACCCACACACTAGTCAGAGCGCAGGCCACCTTTTGGCACAACTTAGTAAAAGGGCCACTTAATTTGTTGTACATTTTCTTGGTTGAACTATCCCTTAAAGAGATGGCAATAAATCATGATTAGATAAATACAAATAGTGTAGCAGAGACACTATCCCCAGTTGCTGGTCGGTTAGCTACCAGAGATAAGCAAGCACACGCTCCTGATTCCAGGTTGAGGACAGCCAGAGCAGGTCATTCAGTTTTGCTTGTTTTAGAGGTTCTTCCACTATGCAGGGTACCATTCAAAAACAGTAAGCCCCGACTGACCACCTTATAATATGCAAAACAGTGTCCAGAATGTTACGCCGGGATCCTTTTCTGGCTACTGGATAGCTGCTAGCAAAGAAGATTGAGCAGGAGGAAAAAAGAAAAAGAATGGACCTGTGCGCCTCTTTCTATAGGCAAACAGAAATTTACTTTGGTAAATTGACTAAAATTTGCCATTTCTCATTCCTGTAAAAAGTGTTTTTCTGGATTCTACAATGAATATAATTTAGCCACATTTAAAGGAGACATTTCTGGAGGTGCCTTGTCCTGGGCAGGATGAAAAAATATAATGCAAGTAGTTTATATTTTCTAATTGTCATGCATTATTTTCCACAAGTCCTCTAACACATGGAATGCAGGAGCATGTGGTAACTGTTAGTAAATTACTCTGACAGAGTTTATAAAAATACAGTTTGTGCATGGTTTTTCTCTTCCCTGACCCAAACATGTCCTTTGGAATGCCTTCTCTCAATGTAGTTGTAAGTCTGTTGTGAAACAATGCCTGGATGTTTTTGCTACATTGAGGAAAGTTTCAGACAGATTAATGAGATTAAAATGCTTTTTTCCCATTTAAATCATTTTTTAATATGCTCTCCCTATGCAGGGGCGGACTGACCATTCCAGCAACTGGGCAGTGCCCAAGGGTCCAGAGGTTCTAGGGGGCCCAGCGGCTATACTTGGATGCCCAGCATGCCGCTGGTGATCTAGTGGCCTCTGCAGGGGAGAACATGTTCTTTCCTGCCTGGTCCACTGGGCTGCTGCTATTCCCCCCGCCCGGCACTACCGTATTTTAAAAATGGTGGCCGAGACTCTCTGCGGAATTCTCGTGAGATTATTGAGACCCGCAAGACTACCGCGGGAAGTCTCAGCCGCCATTTTGAAAACACATCGGCGCCGGCAGGTGGGGGAATAGCAGCAGCGCAGCGGGCAGAAAAGAACATGCCCCTCCCCACCGCAGAGGCCACAGACCACCAGGGCCACTCAGGTAGGACTGGGGTAGCGAGGGTGTTGGCTGCGGTGGCATGGGGTGTCAGGCAGCAGCCGGGCAGGGGGCCCAGACCACCCTCAGTGCCTGGGGGCCCAGACCACCCTCAGTCCGCCCCTATCCCCATGCATATTAGTTAAAACTTAGTGTAATTTTTAAAAAGTGCATGTGTTTATATAGTCTGTAGATATTTTTTACCTGCTAACGTTTTGTCAAATTTCAAGAGAAACATTTCCATGAAAATTGAATCAGGAAAAGCAAGCACTTTTCCTATGTAAACTTACACAAAAATGTTTAGAAATTCAAAAGTATGTGACTAGGTTTGCGCCTATCCTGCCAGATGCTCAGAAATGCCTTTCTCGTCAGCTGCTAAAACGTACATGTAAAGGGCTAGATTCTATATGTGGCGCCGTAAGAATCAGTGGCAAAAAAATATGCATAAATGTATTCTATAAACTGTGCTTAACTTTAGGCGTGGTTTATAGAATACACCTAATGTCCGTCAGTGTGAATATATCTAGTCGCAGGAATTTATGCCAAGTAAAACTCGGTGCAAATACCGGTGACTAAGTTAGGTGCATTCTATAACGGCATGCATAATTTTTTAATTTTTAGAAACACCCATGATTCACCCATTCCATGCCCATGGTCACACCCCCTTTTTGGCAGTGCAAATTATAACTTCTGAACATCACTTTCTAGAATGCACTTAGCAAGCTATGCACATAAATTCTAATTAAAGCCAATTAGTGCCAATAATTGCTTGTTAATTGCCAATTATTGGTGCTGATTGGCTTGTTAAGATACTTAAGTTGCATGTGCAATACAGAATTGTGTGCGCTATATAGAGTCGCACTATATAGAGTCTGGAGAATAGTGGGACTACATTACATGCCCAGAAGAGTTTTGTGGTGTTTAGGTAGTGTGTTTTTAAATGGTACGTTTTGCTGTTAAGAATTGTGTATGCTTTATTGTAATCTGCTTAGGTTTTAGGAGGACTAGAAAGAAATTAAATTAATTAATTAAGTGCACCTGCAGGTGGTATGAACAAAATTTCAACAGACTGCATTTCAGCACATAAAACTCCTTGCTGTGGCTTTGAAAATTACCTTCATTATTCTGAAAAAACAATGTACTAGCAAACTGAAATATAATTATTATATATATAGATAAAATTATTTTTGGAAAATAGAGAGTAGAACATACATAATGGGATTATTATTATTATTATTATTATTATTATTATTATTATTATTATTATTATTATTTTACTCATGAGACCTGTCTCTTTTCATTTGGAAGCAAGATGAAGCACAAATTTATAACTTAATGTTCTTGACTACAATCTAGGCAATCTGTATTGATAGGGAATGTTATCCAAAGCATTTCGAGCATTTCCCCTCCTTTCCTGTTTCTCTTTTCCCCTCTATTTTGGCAAAGATGTACTTAAATCTGAATCCCATTTTCAGACATGTTTGAGATGGCTTGTAATATTAGCTGAGGGAGCCTAATATTAGACAGATGTTCTGCTTATCATACCCTATGCAAAATGAACATGTGTACAATAGAACAGACCTTAATATCTAGATTTCTGTAATACAAAGGCAAATCACTTAATTGTGTAAACTTGAAATATAAAGCTCTCTTGTTCAGTTTGATAAATTGTCAGTGTATTATATCTCAACTTACAGAATAAAAATGTGAAATGAAACAGTCTATAGCTTCTTGTGATTTGGCTCAGTATTTATGTGTAGGAGTTCCTTAACATATGTGTACTGTTATGTTTCCTAAGGGATGATATTAGTTGAATAAGTGTGGTTAGACTTATGAACTGAACGCAAGGGAAGCCAGAGTTCAAATCTTACCAACACTCTTTGTGGCTTTGGGTAAGTCATTTAACATTCTATTGCCCAGATCCAAATTTAGAGCTTCTTTTACAAAGTTGCGCTAGTGATTCCCACACAGCAAATGAGAGGAAGCCCAAAGGAATTTAATGGGCCTCCTGTCATTTACCGCACAGGAATTGCCCTTAGATTAAAAGCTTAGAAATGTCTTCTGTACCCAAATGTAACTCACCTTGAATAATAGCTGAAAAGATATAAGTTAAATTCAACAATAATAGGAAAAAATCTACAGTGTGCGTATGTCTAAATAACGATGGAACAGTTAATGTTTTGGGAGAAGGCAGTCCAAGAATGGCAGACACATATCTGACATTTGCAGTCATGACTGTCAACTGTGGCCAGAGTGTTTAGCCCATGATTAACCAATATAATTAAACATAAGGGAGAGGTGTATTACTTCCCAGAAGAACTCGTCACTTCAGTTGTCAAACTGATGGATGGTTTGCAATCCATTCAGTTAAGTGCTATAAATCTAAGAAATTAATGGGAAGGAATGAGGAGCTTGGATGCAGATAAAGCTTATCTGAAAGAGGATGTCACATGGAGTCCTTAAGAGCATAACCCAAACATCCCCCTCCCCCCATGCCCTATTTTAACGAAGCTGTGGGAGGACAGGAGCTCTATCTGAAAAATTACGATCTTGGCATTTCTGTGTATTCCGGAGGCACTGGACAGGAAGCGAGATCTTAAGGCCATGTTGGAATATATTTTTCTGGTGATAGGAAAAGGTAGTTAGGCTCACCTTTTATGAATGTCTGCCCCCATATCCATGGAGGCAGGGAGCCTTGTTGTGTATATTTAATATTAGTATTATTTGTATTCTATTGCATTGTCTGTGTATGGATAGCATTGTGTATTAGGACTGCTATCCCTATAGTTTGCAGTATCCTGTGATTGACTCCTTGTGAGCTTTCCCTGTTGGCTCTCAGATCAGGGCCAGCCCTCCCTCTCTGTACTTGGGGGCTGTGTGAGAGAGTTCCAGTCTTGCTAGCATGACGTTGTGATCAGCAGCTGTTCTGGGGGCTGATCCCTCCTTAATCTACTGTGATTCCATCAAACGTCTTCACCATTTCCCACTTTTTTCCAGGTCATTTTCTCCTTTGAGCATACTGCTTTACCTCTCAGCTGGGCTAAGGTTCTAGCCATCGCCTTGCCTCTGAGGTGGCTAGATATGAACTCTATGTAGATATGGACTCTATGTTTACTATGATTACTACATTAAAGAAGAGTTGGATTAAGAATTGAGAGTCTACTGGTTCAGGTTTTACTTGGGAAAGGTTTAGCTGGCTGTTGAAACTTTGTGACCTCACCTAGCCTAGACAGCACAAGGAATTTTCACTCCTTTATCCCTCAGAGGTCTAGGTTAGCCATGTCTCTACCTAGGTTTTAGTTTATTTAGATTTTAGTTCACAACCTTTTCAATAGTAGCCCAAAGTAATTTACATCCTGACCACTAGCATTAGCACTGTGAGATCACCTCTAGTGTCATGGACACAACACTGAACCCAGGACATGGAAGAATAGGAGCAACTGGGTATTGCTCCTGCTCCCATTAAATACCAGGGACCATAGGAACCTGGTAAGAGCTAGGGTAGGGTGATAAGGGATAGGGATAGAGTTGGCCTGTCCATGGTTCTTTAGTCTGGTAGGATTGGAGGCTGAACAAATGCCAGGGTTTTTAGCTGTTGGATGGGATTGGATGATGGGGCTTCTTATTGCTAGGGGGACCAGTGTCAATGGGGCTCAAGGGAGATATCTGTGGAGATCAAGAGCAGAAAGTTTAGAAAGCTGGTCCAACACACATGTGGGGTATGGAAACATGCACTTTCCCCAGTGTTGACACTTTCTAAAATCACTGATCCTGCTAAACAACAAGAGACATAGACTTGCAGTCCTTCATATCCTTACACATGTTTTGTATGAGGTTTGAGGTTTGCAGAGTCATTGTGAAATACAAGGGAAATTGTACACATCCTGACCTAGATGTCTTAATTTCCATTTCCTTTCTAAAATTGGATCCACATCGGATACAGCCATCTAAATCATGGTCTGTATTGCATTTAATCCCTGGCTGCTTGAGTGTTCAACTCTAAGGTAATAAAACTTTTACTCCCTTCCACATGGATCTATGCTGCAATTTATTTCAGAGCTGAAAAATGTCATACTTCACGATGATTGATCGGCCTCTTGTAAATTATTATCCGCCTTTAGATTTGAGATAAATGTGGACGAGATCATTTTGTATTTTTTTGGTACAGACTGAAATCAAGAGCATAACAGTGTATGACCACTATTATGTTCTTGATTCTATTACCATGGGAGCATGTGCCACCTCCAATTTAGGAGGCGCTAAGGGTTCCCTCATTATGGATGAGCTAACCAGTTAGCATAGCAATAATGTAGATGTAGATAATGATGAAGAAAAGGCAAATTTGCTAAATAGATACTTTTGTTCTGTTTTTACTGAAGAAAATCCGGGAGAAGGACCACAATGGACTGGCAAAAGTTCATTTGAGAATGGAGTGGATATAGCACCGTTCACGGAAGAGAGTGTGTATCAACAAATAGAAAAACTAAAGGTGGACAAAGCCATGGGACTGGATGGGATCCACCCCAGGATATTGAGGGAGCTCAGAGAGGTTCTGGCGGGTCCTCTTAAAGATTTGTTTAATAAATCCTTAGAAATGGGAGATGTTCCGAGGGATTGGAGAACGGCGGAGGTGGTCCCTCTTCACAAAAGTGGTGATAGGGAAGAAGCTGGAAACTACAGGCCGGTAAGCCTCACTTCGATTATTGGAAAAGTAATGGAAGCGATGCTGAAGGAAAGGATAGTGAATTTCCTGGAAGAAAATGAGTTGCAAGATCTGAGACAACATGGTTTTACCAAAGTGCCAAACGAATCTCATTGAATTCTTTGATTGGGTGACCGGAGAATTGAACCATGGACGTGCTATAGACGTAATCTACTTAGATTTCAGAAAGGCTTTTGACACGGTTCCCCACAGGAGGCTCTTAAATAAACTGGATGGGCTGAAGATAGGACCCAAAGTGGTGAACTGGATTAGGAACTGGTTGACGGACAGGCGCCAGAGGGTGGTGGTGAATGTAGTTCGCTCGGAGGAGGGAAAGGTGAGTAGTGTAGTGCCTCAGGGATCGGTGCTGGGACCGATTCTGTTTAATATATTTGTGAGTGACATTGCCGAAGGGTTAGAAGGTAAAGTTTGCCTATTTGCGGATGATACTAAGATTTGTAACACAGTGGACACCCCGGAGGGAGTGGAAAACATGAAAAAGGATCTGAAAAAGCTAGAAGAATGGTCTAAGGTTTGGCAATTAAAATTCAATGCAAAGAAATGCAAAGTGATGCACTTAGGGAGTAGAAATCCAAGAGAGGCGTATGTGTTAGGCGGTGAGAGTCTGCTAGGTACGGATGGGGAGAGGGATCTTGGGGTGATAGTATCTGAGGATCTGAAGGCGATGAAACAGTGTGACAAGGCGGTGGCCGTAGCTAGAAGGTTACTAGGCTGTATAGAGAGAGGTGTGACCAGCAGAAGAAAAGAGGTGTTGATGCCCCTGTACAAGTCGTTGGTGAGGCCCCAACTGGAGTATTGTGTTCAGTTTTGGAGGCCGTATCTTGCTAAGGATGTAAAATGTATTGAAGCGGTGCAAAGAAAAGCTACAAGGATGGTATGGGATTTGCGTTACAAGACGTATGAGGAGAGGCTTGCGGACCTGAACATGTATACTCTGGAGGAAAGGAGGAACAGGGGTGATATGATACAGACGTTCAAATATTTGAAAGGTATTAATCTGCAAACGAACCTTTTCCGGAGATGGGAAGGCGGTAGAACGAGAGGGCATGAAATGAGATTGAAGGGGGGCAGACTCAAGAAGAATGTCAGGAAGTATTTTTTCACGGAGAGGGTGGTGGATGCTTGGAATGCCCTCCCGCGGGAGGTGGTGGAGATGAAAACGGTAACGGAATTCAAACATGCGTGGGATAAACATAAAGGAATCCTGTGCAGAAGGAAGGGATCCTCAGGAGCTTAGCCTAGAATGGGTGGCAGAGCTGGTGGTTGGGAGGCGGGGCTAGTGCTGGGCAGATATATACGGTCTGTGCTGGGGCTGGTGGTTGGGAGGCGGGACTAGTGCTGGGCAGACTTATACGGTCTGTGCCGGGGCTGGTGGTTGGGCGGCGGGGATAGTGCTGGGCAGACTTATACGGTCTGTGCCAGAGCCGGTGGTGGGAGGCAGGGATAGTGCTGGGCAGACTTATACGGTCTGTGCCAGAGCTAGTGGTTGGGAGGCGGGGTTGGTGGTTGGGAGGCAGGGATAGGGCTGGCCAGATTTATACGGTCTGTGCACTGAAGAGGACAGTACAAATAAAAAAGTAGCACATATGAATTTATCTTCTTGGGCAGACTGGATGGACCGTGCAGGTCTTTTTCTGCCGTCATCTACTATGTTACTAATATTTCAGGCACATTTTCAAATCACTTTGGGAGGCTAAGTTCCATAGATTTCTATGGAACTTTGGGAGGCTAAGTGCTTTGAAAATGAGCTTGATGTGTGCTAGCTGATTAGCATATCAACACCTATTCTCCATCCCTGACATGCACCCTCCTACACAAAAAATAACAAAAAAATAAATACTGCTCACTTAGAGGTCCTTTTTCAAAGCTGCAGTATAAAGTAGCCGTAGCTCGTCCTTACAAGAGTCTTTTTCACACGCTAAGACCATTTATACTGCAGCTGAAAAATGGCCAGTTTTCCATTGAATTACTGGCTATGCCTAATGTTACCATTAGCATGCAGCCATTAACAAAACTTAGTGTATGAGCCCTTACAGTCACCTATTTTGTAGGCGATAAGGGCTCATGCACTAATCTTGCATCAATCATTGAGGGGGTCTTTTACAAAGGTGTGGTAGCATTTTTAGCATGTGCTAAAAGCTAGAGATGCCCATAAGAATATATCCAGTAAAACTAAATTCTTACCAGTGTAATCTGAAATTTACATCTAAGTCACATCTGACAGGCATTGAATTTTTGGATGTCTGGGTGTATAAAAAACATGGACACTTATGTACTAATTTGTATCAGAAACCTACTATGCGCAACACTTTGCTCCATTTTTCAAGCTTCCATCCTTACCACCTTAAAGCCAGTTTGCCAATTAGCCAGTTCCTAAGAATTAAGAGAATTTGCTCTGAAGAGGTGATGTTTGAAGATCAAGCATGCAAGATGACAACACGATTTTTAAATAGAGGATATCCTATTACGGTTATTAAAAAGGCATACCGTAGAGCAAAATATGCCTGTAGGGACTGGTTGCTACAATATAATGTGCAACAAGCAGAAGATAAACTGTTTTTGGTCATTCCATATTCTACTTTGAGTTCGAATATTAGCAGAAGTATACATTGCTACTGGAAAATGTTACAGATACATTCTTGCTTTGAAGATCATCCGATCTGTGCGTTCAAAAGAGGGAAAGCAATAGGTGAGATGTTGACCTATAAGAGATTGGATTATGTGGCATTGGACCCTATGACTTTGGGACATTTTAAATGTAATTCATGCCAATGGTGTCAGTTTACGATCGAAGGAATATCTTGGACACCCCCTCGATCTACACAACCAATAGTGGCAAGGGCTCGAACTGATTGCAATTCATCTAATGGTATATATATCATTGAATGTCCATGCCACTTGATTTATATAGGCAGATCAAGCCGCCCGATTAAAATCAGACTGAATGAGCACAAGTCACGGATAAAGAATAAAGTACTGACTGCTCCTATAGTCCAACACTGGATAGAAAAAAATCATCAAATTGAAGATATTAGGTGGCGAATTATAGACTACATTCAGTTAGGATGGGAAGGTGGAAATCCTGAATCCTTATTAAATTATAAAGAACAAAGGTGGATTTTTCATCTATATTCGTTATCTCCTTATGGACTAAACTCTGAAATAGATTGGTGGTCTTTAATTTGAGATATACCTTTAAGATCTCATGATGTTCTCTACTCCCTCCTCTAGGATTGGTGGGTTCGAATATGACAAGGTTGCATTATAACTGGTGGATTCTTTTCAGCTGTGGTTATTTAAGTTGCTGAGGTAGAAGAGACGCCGCAGCCATTTTATTTTGATGTTGAAGCAATATCTAAGACGGTAATTTCACAGTGAGTGAGTATTAGGAAATTTAACTGTTGGTTTGGGGACAATGTTTGATAGATTGTGTTTCCTTCTCAGCAAACCTCTTCCCTGACGAAGAAATTCGAAACCTGGCCAAGTCGGCGGAGGTTTGAAGCTGGAGAATCAATGCTCTATACAGCTATTTAAAAGCTAAGTTATATTTACTCAATTGGAAATCTATTATCTGAGAAGTTGGAATTCACCATATAAGAAAAGTTTTATATTATTGGGAATTCACTATATAAGTAAAGTTTTATACTATTGGTAAAATAAAAAATAAAAAGTAATAAGAAAACGGGTTGAATGATGACGAGTTAAACAGCACCATCATTATGTTGAAAAATGACCTGGATGGTTGCGCTGTTAAAAATTCTGAATATCCCCGATTGGTTAAAATGACGATTGTAGAAATGAGCACACTGTGAAAAGAATTGACTATAGATAAGGATGATTTAAATAGGAGGTGTTAGGGATATTTTGATTACTTGGTTATGTTTTAAATCCCCACACTAATAAATACGTGGTCTCCTTAAATGAGATCATAAGAATATATCAGCATTTCTAGTGTGTAGCGCACACTAAAAACGCTAGTGCACCTTTGTAAAAGGCCCACTTAGTGTATAGCAATGCCGATGTACTAATTGATTAGCACAGAATCACCCACACTCTGTCCCCAGACGTACCTCCTTGGCCAAAAACTAAAAATATTTTTTAGCATGTGCACATGTGAAACTTACCGCACAATGCCTCAGTGCACCTCACGGTAAGACCATTTAAACGGTGGTAAGCACCGCAGTCTAGTTAATGGACCACTGAATGAGGTAGAAACTAAATTTTCACAACAAGCATGTGTTGTGTGTTGGGGAGGGGGAGGGCAGCAAAGTAGCAGGCCCAAACTGGTATAAAATTAATGCAAAAATGCTGGTCATTAGGTTACAGTTTTAGAGAGATCATGATGGCTTCATAGCAAGGAAAATGAGTACAGATAATGCTTGGGTGTTCTGTAATATGTGATCCATATCAAATATAGGGGACTTTTTACCGAGTAGTATTAAATGTGGCCTGCAGTAGCCCCTACTCGGGCCTTTCCTGCATGCTGAGGCCACTTTAATGGTGCCAGTAAAAGGCACATTTATCTCTTTGTCCACATGCTGATTTCCCCATTAGTGTGTGGCAGTTAGCACATGAGCCCCTACCACCACCTATTGTGTAGGTGTTAAGGGCTCACACACTAACCACGTGTTAACAGATTAGCCCAGTACACACGTACTCTCTGCCCTTAATCCATACCCAGCGCCTAAACTACTGTGGGATGCCTGTAGTAAGGCATTTTAAGCTGCAGTAAGCACGTGTTAGTCTTTAGCGCAACCTAGTAAAAAGACACCAAAATGACTATCCCAATAATAGTGTTATTTCTTCAGAAAAAAAAGCTATCAATCATATTAGATAGAAATATTTATTTCACATAGTAGCCTGGTTTGGTTTTAGCTCAGTCTTAATTCAAATATTTTAATTGATCTCTATCAGCCCTAAAGTGAAGATATTTCTTAACAATCAATGTTCAAATCTATGCTGTGTTGTTGAAATAATGAGTGGAATTTAAAACAGCTTTGTCAAACCACACTTACCCGTACCTTACTTGTCTCATATTTGAAAGGTATTAATCCGCAAACGAACCTTTTCCGGAGATGCGAAGGTGGTAGAACGAGAGGGCATGAAATGAGATTGAAGGGGGGCAGACTCAAGAAAAATGTCAGGAAGTATTTTTTCACAGAGAGAGTAGTGGATGTTTGGAATGCCGTCCCGCGGGAGGTGGTGGAAATGAAAATGGTAACGGAATTCAAACATGCGTGGGATAAACATAAACGAATCCTGTTCAGAAGGAATGGATCCTAAGGAGCTTAGCCGAGATTGGGTGGCAGAGCCGGTGGCGGGAGGCGGGGATTGTGCTGGGCAGACTTATACGGTCTGTGCCAGAGCCGGTGGTAGGAGGCGGGACTGGTGGTTAGGAGGCAGGGATAGTGCTGGGCAGACTTATACGGTCTGTGCCCTGAAAAGGACAGGTACAGATCAAGGTAGGGTGTACACGGAGAGTAGCACATATGAGTTTGTCTTGTTGGGCAGACTGGGTGGACCGTGCAGGTCTTTTTCTGCCGTCATCTACTATGTTACTATATGTTACTTTGTGAATCCAAAACCTGCATACCTTCAACAGAAATTCAAGATGGTGAGGATTTATGTAGAATGCTTGGGATGCCACAAGTGCCTCAACCAATTTGCTATACTTTTTTGCTAAGATTTTTTTTTTTAAAACAAGACAACTATTGATTCAGTATTAGTGTTCAACCCCTCAGGTTTTAAACTGTTCAAATGATGAATGCATTATTGCTCACAATGCAGCTACAATTTAGCTTAAAG
The DNA here is from genome assembly GCF_901765095.1 of Microcaecilia unicolor. NCBI lineage: Eukaryota > Metazoa > Chordata > Amphibia > Gymnophiona > Siphonopidae > Microcaecilia > Microcaecilia unicolor. Next base: position 530,531,389 of record NC_044032.1, read on the forward strand.
AGACCAATTGTGAAACAAACAAGAGGCTCAGCAGTGTGACATTCTTGAACAAAATGTGAAAACAATTGGTCTTCCAAATGATTATTCCTAATAAAGCATCATTTTTGTTATTTATTTGATTTACTTGTTTGTTTTAAACATTTATATTCATCTATCCATGAGCAATGAATTTTGTAGTCTTACCAATGTAGGTTTTATCATATGGGCCTTTATATTCTTCCCAACAATTCCAAGCCATTGGAAATTGAAAATAATTATTTCTAGAAAGTATGTGTCTATCTATCCTTCTATCTATTTGGGACAAATAAGTCACTGAAAATTCATGGAATGGGATAAAATATGACATGAGGGGAAAACCAGTAAAAAGATACATCAAGTTCAAAAATGGGCTAAATTGGACAGGGGACTCCAAGGAAATATGCTTCCACAAAAACAGCCCAATGCATGTCTAAGGGAAAAGGAATAATAGAATGGCCACAGATGACTGGGTTGGTGAGCCCTTTGATTAGCGCTGACGAAGGAGCGTCGATGCTCTTGGACCTGGAAACAACTTCATCGCTCCTGAATCATTTAACTCACCATGGAGGAGTGAGTTAGGAGTCCATTCTGAAACGGAAGTCGTTTACAACTGAACCCGAGTCGGCGGTGCCACTCCTAAACCTGTAAGAGCTATCAGCTTGGAGTTTTTGGCTCCCGTGGAGGTTACATTGAATATCACCGGGAAGGTACTCCAGGACCTAACGGTGGTAGTAAATAACTTTGCTTCAGATATAATCTTATTAGTGAGTTATATAAGTACATAAGTACTTATGTACTTATGTACATACTTATGTACACACGTATGTGGAGGAGTGGCCTAGTGGTTAGGGTGGTGGACTTTGGTCCTGAGGAACTGAACTCGATTCCCACTTCAGGCACAGGCAGCTCCTTGTGACTCTGGGCAAGTCACTTAACCCTCCATTGCCCCATGTAAGCCACATTGAGCCTGCCATGAGTGGGAAAGCGCGGGGTACAAATGTAACAATAAAAAGAAACTGGGAAAGACCAAAGATCCATCAAGCCCAGCATCTTGTTCCCAACAGTGGCCAATCCAGGTCACAAATACCGGGCAAGATCCCAAATATGTACAAAACATTTTATTTACTGCTTATCCCAGAAATAGTGGATTTTCCCCAAGTCCATTTAATAACGGTCTATGGACTTTTCCTTTAGGAAGCCGTCCAAACCTTTTTTAAATTCCGCTAAGCTAACCACCTTTACCACATTCTCTGGCAATGAATTCCAGAGTTCAAATTACACGTTGAGTGAAGAAACATTTTCTCCGATTCGTTTTAAATTTACTACATTGTAGCTTCATCGCATGCCCCCTAGTCCTAGGATAACCTAATTGAACCCTTTGAGAAAGAAAAATATATACAGCAAATGAAGTTCTACAGGAATAGGAAATGGTTAAGATTTTGAAAATGATAATAGACCAGAAATTTGATCAAAATGAATATTATCACAGATGATTAATATTGAGATTGTTGTTTTCCCAAAGTTCCGGGTATGACTCCTAAAGATTTCCTCAGAAATATTTCCTGAAAAACTTGTTATTTTCCTTTGTAATGATTCCTCTTAGTAATATAAATTATTACTTGGTAATATTAATTCAAAGGAGTGAAGCCTGTGAAACTGGGATTACCTTAATCAGTGGGAACTGGATTAGGGACTCAAGTGTTAGCATTGTTAAATAATTTCTGGTTTTAAAAGAGAAAAAATGAAATTAGGTGTATTATTTCTACTAATATTGGACAATAAGTATGTTTCCAACTAAATAAATTGAATATACACCATTTGGGGTTTGAAGAAGCCAACCAAATGATCAATGTGGAATAATGATTCAGATAAATAATAACTAGGGATAATCAGGCTAAGACCACATTTTTTTCTGTTTACTGTTTAATTGATCTCCTTGTCTTGTTTCACTCTCCCTATTTTGTGGTCTAAGGAAGACTATAGAATTACCTGATTGAAATAATTCTTGTGTATTACTTTCTCTGTATTTCTGGCAAGTTATTTTATTGCTTGTAAATTTAAATTTGTATAAATAGATAAATAAATAAAAGACATATCTAGCCTAAACATGCAATAAAACATAGGGGGTTCCAGAGAAATAAGCCCCCCCCCCCCAAAAAAAAAAAAAAAAAAAGACACAGTGCATTCTTATGGGAGAAAGAGTTTCAGCTTCTGTAGCACAGAAAATTTAACAGAATGGGATAAAACTTGGCACATGAGGAAAACTGGAAAAAGGATACATCTGATTCAAAACTGTGACAAATCAGACTGAGGGTTTCAGAAAAATAAACCCCTAAAAAATAGCTCAATCCATATCCATGGGAAAAGAGTTCCAGCTTTTATAACAGAAACAGAGTTAAACATAGCAGTTAGGGAATTCCACCATGCAAATTTCCTTGTCCCATTTTATTCTCTCCCAGACTACCAAAATGCCCCTAACTCCTGTCTTCATCGTTCTGAGTCATCTTATAATGTGCAAAGGCTAGCCTCCTTACCCTTATCTTTTCAGCTACTACATTCGAGTACCAGAGAGGCCTTCTTTTCCTCTTACTTTTATGTAATTTTCTAATTTAAAGGTTAATTGCCTTTACTATAGCTCCTTTCAGTCTTCTCCATCGCTGTTCTACATCCTTCAGCTGTTCCCATCCTGCTAACTGTTCCTTGAGAAATTCCCCCATCTCGGCAAAGTTAGTTCCTTTGAAATCCAGGACCTTCAATCTTGAATGAGCCCTCTCTTATGTTTTAATATTGAACCATACGATGATCACTAGATTCACTTGATCTCATTCCTCTCATTCCTCTAAGCTCAAACTGAAAAGTTCTACCTTCTTTGGTCTTTCTCCATATCCTCTTTATTATTTTCATTAATTTTCTATGAAAGTTTTCTTTTTTTTTATCTATTGAAATTTTACAAGTAAAACGTGCTACAGAAATATGAGCTAAATATTATAACCAAACAGAGTCTATAAACAGCCATAAATTGAAAGAAATTGCTTTCAAAGCTCCATTAGATTACTAAGTATAATCTGGTGGTAGGAGAGAAAATTAGAGGGAGCAATAAAAGAAAAAATACATTTTAGGCAAAATAAATGTAAGTGTAACTATGAGAGAGTCTTCTATTAGTGCAGCCTATCCATCCTCAATTCAAATGGGAGTTGAAACAACTGGGTTAAGCAATATCCTAGAATTAAAAAAAAATCTCAACTCGCTCCAGGAATATAAAAAATATAACTATTCTCCAAGTATTTAACTAAGCATCCCAGAGTATTAATAGAACTAAAAAATGAACTTGCGGAGCTACTGTTAGAAATATGCAATCTGTCCCTAAAATCGAGTGTAATACCGGAAGACTGGAGGGTAGCCAATGTTACTCCGATTTTTAAGAAAGGTTCCAGAGGAGATCCGGGAAATTATAGACCGGTGAGTCTGACGTCGGTGCCGGGCAAGATGGTGGAGGCTATTATTAAGAATAAAATTGCAGAGCATATACAAAAACATGGACTGATGAGACAAAGTCAGCACGGATTTAGTGAAGGGAAGTCTTGCCTCACCAATCTAATGCATTTTTTGAGGGGGTAAGCAAACATGTGGACAATGGGGAGCCGGTTGATATTGTATATCTGGATTTTCAGAAGGCGTTTGACAAAGTGCCGCACGAAAGACTCCTGAAGAAATTGCAGAGTCATGGAATCGGAGGTAGGGTATTATTATGGATTAAGAACTGGTTGAAAGATAGGAAGCAGAGAGTAGGATTGCGTGGCCAGTATTCTCAGTGGAGGAGGGTAGTTAGTGGGGTCCCGCAGGGGTCTGTGCTGGGTCCGTTGCTTTTTAATGTATTTATAAATGACCTAGAGATGGGAATAACTAGTGAGGTAATTAAATTCGCCGATGACACAAAATTATTCAGGGTCGTCAAGTCGCAGGAGGAATGTGAACGATTACAGGAGGACCTTGCGAGACTGGGAGAATGGGCGTGCAAGTGGCAGATGAAGTTCAATGTTGACAAGTGCAAAGTGATGCATGTGGGTAAGAGGAACCCGAATTATAGCTACGTCTTGCAAGGTTCCGCGTTAGGAGTTACGGATCAAGAAAGGGATCTGGGTGTCGTCGTCGATGATACGCTGAAACCTTCTGCTCAGTGTGCTGCTGCGGCTAGGAAAGCGAATAGAATGTTGGGTGTTATTAGGAAAGGTATGGAGTCCAGGTGTGCGGATGTTATAATGCCGTTGTATCGCTCCATGGTGCGACCGCACCTGGAGTATTGTGTTCAGTACTGGTCTCCGTATCTCAAAAAAGATATAGTAGAATTGGAAAAGGTACAGCGAAGGGCGACGAAAATGATAGTGGGGATGGGACGACTTTCCTATGAAGAGAGGCTGAGAAGGCTAGGGCTTTTCAGCTTGGAGAAGAGACGGCTGAGGGGAGATATGATAGAAGTGTATAAAATAATGAGTGGAATGGATCGGGTGGATGTGAAGCGACTGTTCACGCTATCCAAAAATACTAGGACTAGAGGGCATGAGTTGAAGCTACAGTGTGGTAAATTTAAAACGAATCGGAGAAAATTTTTCTTCACCCAACGTGTAATTAGACTCTGGAATTCATTGCCGGAGAACGTGGTACGGGCGGTTAGCTTGACGGAGTTTAAAAAGGGGTTAGATAGATTCCTAAAGGACAAGTCCATAGACCGCTATTAAATGGACTTGGAAAAATTCCGCATTTTTAGGTATAACTTGTCTGGAATGTTTTTACGTTTGGGGAGCGTGCCAGGTGCCCTTGACCTGGATTGGCCACTGTCGGTGACAGGATGCTGGGCTAGATGGACCTTTGGTCTTTCCCAGTATGGCACTACTTATGTACTTATGTAAGCACTTGCAGGGATAGTGAAGGAAAAAAGTGACACCCCCAACTGTGTATCTTCTCTCTTATAGCAAGAAGCAATTTACAATGTTGCTGGGTTGGTTTTGTAAAGTTAAGATATAACCAAATTTTCTGTCCATGAAACAAAACCTGGGATTAAAAAAAAAAAAAGAGCATTATAGTATTGATATCTTATTCAAACATAAAAGAAGCTATAAGAGTCCATCTCCCCCAAGGAGGTTTGATAACAGGAGACGGCACAATCCTATCTGGCCTATTATGTGGGCTGAAGCCAGTAGGGGGAGCGTGTTACCCTATCAATTTCATTGGTTTGGGTGTACCAAGATGACGGCAGTTAGGAAGAATTAAAACCTCCTTGGGTGAAGTGGGTTGAGACCGGCTTTAGCCTTGTATATCATGCAGCCTCCTGTTATCAAACCTCCTTGACCTCCCCTGTACTACCTCTTCATAAGATTCTAAAAAAGGCAGTCAGGTTCATATCCAGGGGAAGTTCAATCTCCAAGGATTGATTCCCCTTAGGCAAGTAAAATGCCTTAACAACAGATGGAGTTAACTCTGAAGAGATCATTAACACTTCAATGAAGAGACTCTCTGGAACTAAATCCTTGTATCATGAAAATTTTTTAAAATCTTAAGTTCAAGTATTTAATATAGTTTTCAAGATATTCCAGCCTTATGTCACAAATGATTTTATCTTCAGCTAACTATGGTGGTGTTTTACAAAGGCACACTAGCATTTTTAGCATGTGCTAATGATTAACATGTGCTAAACACTAGATGTGCCCATAGGAATATATGGGCATCTCTAGCATTTAGTACATGCTTATTTTAGAGTGTGCTATAAATGTTAGCATGCCATTTTTTAAAAGGACCCCTCAGTTCCCAATTCCTGCACTCCAGTCAAATATTTTTCTATGGTCTCCATTTTCCCCTGGAAGTTCCCTAGATTTTCCTCTGTTTGCTGCATTTTGCTTTTGAACTCTGCCAACAGAGCATTTAGCTCCTTAGAGCAATTTAATAATGAACTGTCTAATCTTACCAAAACATTCCAAAATGAATCCAGGGTCACAACCAGCCACTTTACAATCAGGGGGAGAAGTGAGAGTGCAGATGTTCCACATATCTTTGCCTCTCTGACTATGGGTAAACTTGATGTTTGTGCCTTTCCAAAAACACCTGGCACATTTTTGGGATCCAAAACTAGCTTGTCTGGGTAGGATGTGACTGACTATCAGGCTCAAGTTAACTGTCTCACTCCCAGATGTATTTTTTTCTTATTGTTTGTTTATTTGTTTTCTATTCTGCTGGTCTAAGATCCTATTTATTATTTCCATCAATATTCTTTGAAAGTTTTCTAATTCCACATTTATATCCTTTTTCAGATGCCGTAACAAGAACTGTCGCAATACTCAAGGTAGAGTGTTGCCATGAATCTATACAGAGTCGTTTTGATATTCTTTGTGTTTGTTTTCCATTTCTTCCTAATAATACCTACCATTCAATTTGCTTTTTTGGAATCACATCATGCTGAGATGAGCTGTTAGGAAATTAGTATAGTCATATCTGTGCAGCATTATTCTTTCCTTTCTCAAAAGTTATTAGAACTCTTACATTTTCTGAATTCTATATTACTCATTATTGTTCTAATTACTCGGAAAGTAATTTCCAATCCTTTTCTGAAGTGAAAAAAAAAGGTATATAGGCTGCAGTCAGTTCAGTAATGGTTGGGAGTTATTCAGTTTTTTTGCACTGGCTACCATGTGTAACTAGCCTCCTGTTGTAAAAAAAAAAAAAAAGGTTATGTGTGTACCCATTATAAAAAGTTCCTAGAACTGAAAGAAGGAGTATGGTCTTCAGAAGCTAGTGTGGCTTATCTGGAACGGCTGAGAAAGACAGAAAGATGCAAGGATGAAAATGTTAGGAGCATAGCAAAAGTGGCCCCACCTGTACTTTCACAGGTTAGATGCAGCTTTATAGAAATAAGGATATCAAGAGGTCCTCAAATATCAGTTAAAAGAGTTATGTATGGAATAGTGGCCCAAATTCCTTCAAGGCAAATGAAGGAGACAAAATAGTTACCGGAAACATTGATCAGAAGTTATTGTTGCTCAAAGTTATTGAATGAAAGAAAGGTTCACATACTTTTTGACACAAGGACACTTGAGAGTAAATGATCAAAATATATATGTTTTGTCAGAGTTATTTATACAGTGATATTATTTTTCTCTCTTATCAGGGATTAGATTTGGATCTAATCATTTTCTTGCACAAACTGCGTTAAAATGCATACCATCCTAGTAGGTTTGCACATTTTCCCACTTTCATTGTAGTCAATCAAAAAATAAGTCTTACAACAGAAAAATAACACCTGAAGGGTTAAGCTGGAGCAATCTTTGGAGTAAATCCTCCTAGGTACCAGTAATGATCCCATCAGCTAAAGATTAGGGAAAAGCTATAGTTCCTAGGGGATTACTCAGGTACTTGTTGTTGCATTTATCATCTAGATCAGTCATGCAATGAGGAAAATTAAGTGACAGGTGCCTAATGAGAGCCTCATATGCACCCACTTGTTTATAAATGGCTGTTAACTGTGAGAAGATATTTAAATAGATTCTTCTGTGTTTGACATTTATAGAAGCATTTGTAGATGACAGATAAGCTTCCTTTCTTTATACAGGGCTATTTAAATTTTTCTCTTGTATATATTATCACCTGAATTTTTTTTACTCAGTTCTCTTAAAGAAATCATCTAGGAAGGTTTATTTTTTTCACAGTTTTTATTTAATTAATGATTATTTTATAGAGTTGAAAAAATCATCAACATTGAAATAATGAACAAAATAGTGAAAGAAAAATGTTTAGCTGCTTCACTCAGTGTAAATGCAGAAACAATGAAAATGACAGTGAATACAGTAATCAATGATAGATAAACCATCCTATATAATAATTCTCACCTCCAATGTTCTGTCACTGCCTGGGACACTAGCTTCCGCTGTGGTCTGCTAGGTGCTGTAGATCAAGATGACGTCAGGAATCCCACTGATTGGCTGCACCTCGGGTGAAGTCACCAGCCCGACGCATAGCAACACAACACAACCAAGCCAGCAGCAAACAGCGACCCAGGCAGGGGGAGGAGTTCCTCCCCCTGCCTAGGAATTGCTTGACACTGGCTGCCAACCTCCCGACCCACCTGCGCACAATAACCGCTGTCAAATAACTGCAGACACCCTCCCTCTTCTCTCCAAGTCTGGATTTGGACTGTCGGAGACGACGAAGAGGGAGGACGGTGACTGAGCGCCTGCGGTGACTGTACAATGTGGAGGAGGCGGGTGAGGGCTCAGGGAAGCGGGTTCGAATCCAGCGCAGCCGTCATCCCCGTTCACTCAACACAAAGCAAGCAAACCCATGAGATGCTGCAGGACGTTTTATACACAGGAGTGGAAGTGAGCAAAGCAAGTCTACGGTAAGCAAAGGAAGCCCATTGGTTAATCTCTGTTTCCACTACCCTACGCAGCCGTCATTGGTATACACTCAAAAATCAGCAAACCTAGGAGCTGCTGCTTCACATTGTCGTTTTTTAATTGTTGTTCCATCTGAGACAAGTCTAAAGCTGTTTCAACTGGAAAGACAGTGCCTTAAAACGTGGACAAAAGGAAGGAGGGAGGGAGGGAGAAATGGTCCAGCGTGTGTCCAAGACATGCACCACACTACCACAGGCCACTTTTTTGTGCACCTTTGTAAAAGGGCCCCACATGTCTGAAAAACAACTTGATAACTGAAAGGTTGGCTGAACATAAATATTGGTCATATAAGAAGAAACTGGAAGCCCAATGATTTTCCATCAGCTACTGTGAAACGCTTTCCTGCTAATACTGTCCATGAAAGGTTTGGCCCATGTAATTTGGCTTTCAACATGACTTCAATAAATGAAAGCTTTAAGATTTTTGTCACAGATGAAATAATTTGGCTTATAGTAAATCACACGAATGAAGAAAGTAAAATAATGCCTGAAAAATTCAACAAAAAAACATCCAGCTCATATCAAGAGGTTTGAGCTTACTTGCGCCAATGAAGTTTGGGCATTGATAGGACTCATGTGATTTTGTGAGGGATATACCATGGTTATCATGAGCCAGTGAAAAGCCTCTGGAACCTTCAGTCAGGTCGTCCCATAATTACTGCCACAATGCCACATTCTCAGTTTGAATTGCTACTTTGTGTGCTATGTTTTGACAACAAGGCCACAGGAGATGACAGAGTGGCATCTGACAACTTTGTAGCTATACACAAAATGTTTGATATTTTCAATGACAGATGCAGAGATAACTGCATGTTGTCTGATTGTGTGAGCATTGATGAAACTTTGTGAAAGTTTTGAGGCAATTGTCCATTCAACGTATATATGCCTCAAAAGCCTGGGAAGTATGGCTTATTGTTTCATTTCAGACAGATGCCAAACATCGATACATGTCACGCATGCTTCCATATACAGGAAAACCCAAGGACACACCTCCAGAATAGAAGGGGGGAAAAAAAGTGTCAGCAACACCGCTTACATTTGACTGAGCTCAGCATGTCACTGGTTCTTTAAATGGTTGAAGAGCAGGCGACAAATTTAGTGGGACTTTGAAAAACATTCAGGGGGGTCTTTTACTAAGGCATGCCCACATTTTTAGCGCACGCTAAAAACATGAGCGCACTTTAGTAAAAGACGCCCTCAGTGAGCTATCGATGCCATTCTAGGAAGACCAACCACGTTATCTTCAGCAGCACGTTCCATCAGCAAAAGAGCTAGGCAGCGCTGCGGAATTTGTAAGAAGGCAGGATGACTGAAGCACTCGGTCAAAACAATCACTTGCACCATGTGCAGCAGTGAGTGAAGTATTAGGCCTATACATCAATTAATTTTTCCGTTTGTAACTTACCTGCTTCACTGACCATTTAAGTTGTTTATGAAGAATAAAAGATGTGCATACATAAGAAATCCTTTCATTTTTTGCAATCCAGATGTTGTTTCATATGTATTATTCTGCACAGTGCAAGAAACCAGCTTTTTTGACTGCTTGTTTAATTTGGCTTCTGAATAGCTTTCAAATGATATATTACATGGGACTAATAATTAATACATCCACAAAAATATGGTGGGGGGGGGGGGGGTAACTATCATTTCCCTGATAGTGCATGTTAAAAAAAAGCTTGGTAGTTTGAGGGTTAATTATCTTTGTCTTAACCTTCATGGGATAAATTTCATCTACAATAGTTGTCACTTATTCATTTCAATTAGGAATAAAGTAATTCTGAAAATTAGAGCTAATTAATGCATCTGTCTGATCCCAAAATAAAGAAGAATCAATTTTCCCTCTAGCTCTATTAACAACCTTAATATTGTTTTTTCTAATACCATTCTCTTTCCACAAAATAGTAAAATCACATTAGTTTGCATTAATGCTGTTGATAAACAATATTAATAATTATGTCTCTTTATAACAAAATAAGACTTGCAGTATATAACATACATGGAGGGGCATAATGGAAAGATCGTCCAAGTACGAATTAGGACGTTCTTACGAAAACGTCCAAAAATAGACCTGTATAATGGAAAAATAGTGTGGGCGTTTTTCGATAATCGATTATCCCTGTAAGAAAACAATCAAATGACGAGCGCATAAGCGTGACTAAATTGGGCGCCCTAAGACGGTCGATTATTGCAGGTGCAAACGACCAAATCACGTGGTGTGTAAAATAATGTACATAGGTGTATCGCAAGTACAGTACATGTTGTTCAGGCCATCCAGGTACGGAAATATATGAGGAACGCATATATGTGTCAACTACAGACATATCATGCTGCTCCACCCATACTTTCATCATATGTGCCCATCTGAATGTCCGGATCTGCATGCACTGTACACCTACTGAACATGCAGTAAATGCATATTGTGTATATGTGAAAAGGGTGGGGTGCGTCATACTCATCTATATAAGGCACGTTTCACACTCCTGCAGGCATGTGCACGTCAAAGACGTCTATGCTTACGAGAGCGTCCACGTGCTGATAGGGGCCATATATGGAATGGTCATCCATATATGGAGCTGTGCATGAAACGACGTCCCTCACGCAAGGTCGTCTATATAAGGCACTTCTTTTCCAACACGTGGAAAAATGGCACAACGCAGGGAGCCAAATTTTGGAGAAGAGGAGAGCCTGCTGCTCGTCCGGCTCTGCCTAAGGCACCGGCATCGCCTTTTCATCCAGCACCACCACCTGCCCCCCAGGCTGCAGGCCATGCGAGCCTGGTCCCGTATCCGGGAAAGGCTAGAAAGGTAAGGTTATGGCCCAACCCCCCTCCCCTCCTGTACCTACACATATAACAGCTCCGTCATCAATGTTACCAGCAGTAACTGGAGTGTCCATGCAAGGATCATGACTAATATAGGAACATGCACAATCACAAATAATTTGTATGTTATTGAAACGACCACCATTCCCACATCCCTACAAGAATGTATTTCGTTAGGTTAGGTATGTGACTATGCTATTAGTGTTATGTGACAATTTCGTTAGTTATGTGAAGGCCACATTTTCCAACCCCTCTTTGCAGCCAGTGGGTTACAACGCCTCCGAATAGTGGAAGCATGAGACCAATGAAACCTATACCATACTTTATAACATGGTCATGATAACACATATAAAGTAGTTTAACAAGCATACATTATAATGTATACAAACGGTACTGTCTGGCCTCATGCCCACCTCTCTGGCATCATCTGCATAGGAACCAACTCGGTGGCTGCTGTGGGTGCTTCACCACCCCACCCCCAATATCAAATATGTATGGAGGGAGGGGTCATCTCCACTGGGGGTTCCACCCCCAAAATGGTAAAAAGGTGGCTCCTATGATTCACTACCAATGGAGGTGCCCCCCCCCCCCAACACTGTAGACCCTCTCTCTCTGGTATGTGAATAGCAAATGAATGTGTGCAGAGGACAAAAAGGACCAACACCCCTGACCCCTGCTCTACAAACTTATATCTTACAGACGCTTTGGAGTCCACCGGGACCTGGAGTCCCTGAGGAGGCGGCTCCGCCGGGTGAGGCGGGAGAGGCCTGACCTCATCCGGGCGGTGCGAAGGCACCTCAGGGCTCGCCATAAGTATTCAAAAACAGGACACCTGTACAGATTACTACATACATTTCATGAATAAAGCAAATGTGTTGTACAATATCACTTCCCATGTGCCTAATAGCCACCTAGTAAGTAATACCATATCTGTCCCAGATCAAGGATGCAGGTTGCAGGGGTTCTCCCATGAGCGTGCCTGCAACGTCCGACCATCCCCCCGAGATGAATGAGATGATATGCCACACTTTACTATTCCCCTTATTGTGGTGGCTGATTACTGTGTCCTGGTACAGCTGCCTGAGGCCCTACTTTTACTGCATGTTATGGCCTAAATCACATAAAAGAATTGTGCTCAACACCCTTCCCACTGCCCCCCCCCCCCCCAATAACTCCTACAACAACTGCCCATCAACCCCTCGTTGCATCTCACAATGCAAACATGCTGGTCAGCAATGAATTTGGTATGGCAACATGTCCTGCGTGGTGTGTGTCAGAGGAGGGTCCAGGGTTCTGTTTCATGTCATCTGATGCAGCTCATTCCCCATGGGCATAGGCAACGCCTTACCACACCCTGCCCCATCCCCTGCCTCACGCCACCCAGCTACTGCACTATGCAAGCCATGGTGTATGCACTGATCTCAATCACACTCCTTTTACATACACAGGGCTCCACCAGCAGGAAGCTGAGCGGGAGGATGAGGAGGGCCACCACCTCCAGGAGGAGGAGGAGGAGGAGCAGGAGGAGGAGGAGCAGGAGGAGCAGGAGGAGGGGCACCTGGATGAGGAGGAGGAGGAGGAGCAGCAGCCAGGCCAGGAGGCGGCCCACCAGGAGGAGGAGGAGGACTCGGAGGAGGGAGTCCTCATCATAGATGAGGATGAGGACATTCATGAGGACCCCTCCCCACCTGCAGCTCCGTATGAGGCCTCTCCCTCCCCTCAGGCAGCGCCATCGCCTGGCCCACCTCCATCCCCTGGGCCAGCTTCAGTGTCCCCTGGCCCACCTCCATCCCCTGGGCCATCTTCAGTGTCCCCTGGCCCACCTGCAGCCTTTGGCCCTGCTACTGTGGTGCGCCTCCTGCAGCAGCTGGTAGATGGCCAGCAGCAGCTTATAGTTGGCCAGCACCAGCTGCTGCAGGAGGTGAGAGCCCTACGGCAGGGCAATGAGCAGCTCCAGGGCCCACTAAGGGTACTGCTGGGGCTGCTCATTGCCCTGCTACAGAGGGCCTTGCTCAGAGGGCGTGGCCGCCCTTAATTTAAATAGGGGGGCCTGTTGGGGGTGTGGGGAGTGGGTGGGGGAGGGAATTGTTGGGGTTGTGTGTGTGGGGGGAGGGAAATGTTGGGGTTGTGTGTGTGGGGGGGGAGGGAAATGTTGGGGGTTCTGTGGGGGGTGTGGGAGGGAATTGTTGGGGTTGTGTGTGTGGGGGGAGGGAAATGTTGGGGTTCTGTGGGGGGTGGGGGAGGGAATTGTTGGGGTTGTGTGTGTGGGGGGAGGGAAATGTTGGGGGTTCTGTGAGGGGTGGGGGAGGGAATTGTTGGGGTTGTGTGGGGAGTTGTGGGGGGGAGGAGGGCATTGTTGGGGCTTATTTTGTAGGGGTGGGGGTGGGGGGGAAATAAATGTTTCTGTTACAATATAACTATCAGGGTGTGTGTGTGTGTTTGTCTCCCTTGTGCATTACATATCACCAAATGGTGCTGTTGAGTTGAGAGGAAGGAGGCAGCAATATGCATAGCATTAAATGTGCTGTGTGAATGAGAAGGTGATGTATGTCTGAGAATGTTGGCCATACAGAACGCCACCTGTTCATTCCAACCTGCATGGCCATATGTGCAGGGGGGTTGGGCCAGGGAGGCTGGATGGATATTTGTGTTCATTAATAAAAATGGCCAGCCAGCATCTCTCTCTCCCTCCCTCCCCTCCACCATACTGACCCACAATACAGAGTGCCATCAATAAGAGATTAATAGTGTACCACGTGTGATCTGCCAGGTACACACTTCCACATAACTCCAGGTACCACATACACAGTGTTTGCTGTCTGATGGACACATATCCTTACCCACAAGCCACATTGGTGGGGGGGGGGGGGGGGGGCCCAAGAAGGACCTACAAACAGCTGGCTCATATTTTCACATTGAATACATCAGCTATGGTATATAATGCTGAGGAGCAAAAGGGAAACAATGGGAAACCCAATAGATGGATGGGTACTTCATCACAGTTGCAATGTAATACTTGTGTTAGGGAAGGGCACAAATAAAAATGGTGCTCATTATTTGCAGGTGTGATCACACTTTCTCCAGTAGTCGATCAAGGTGTGTTACATTCAAGTATTCTGGGTTTGTGTCAAACATTGTCCCTGAAGTGACTTGCCTTAGGTGGGATTTGAACCAGCAACCTTATGATTATAAGGCTGGTGCTCTAACCACTAGGCCACAGCAGCCACCAGTCTTTAGCCACCACCAGTTACTTTGGGTTGGTACCTGTACACACACCCCTCTCCCTCACCACCACGTCATAGGCCTCAGTGGCACTACCTGTAGCCACCTCGATCATTTTGTCCAGGCTACCGATTAAAAACAATGTAATGTGCATGTTCCCTACCCTACTACCTATGGAGCAATTTAGGAAGGTGTTCCATAATGTGCTATACACATCCATTGCATTAATCATTCTCCCCTCCCCCGCCTATGGACCTTGAGAATGGGTGGCCACTTCATAAATGGGGACTGGGGTACACCACATAAACAAGGAAGATGGAAGCTACCGGGAACCAATACAGCACCTCCAACAGCTGGCCCACACCACTGAGGACCTGCCAACCCCACAGTACAGTGCACAGGAACCTGGTGAAAAGAGAGCTACCTAACATCTGACTCCAGACTACATACATACAGTGAATGCACACTCCTTGACTATGAGCACAAAGAGAAGAGGTGGCAGACAAATGAGAGCTTACCATGAACGTCTGTTTCAAGACTGTGTAGTGCGCCTTTTATCTTCTGGAACATTAGCTGCACATCTCCCTGATTGAAATGACCCTTACCGAGGGGTGCTTGATTTGGGCCGACTGTACTAAATTCTTGGCCCCCACACACTGCCTGCTACAACCAGGCAGAGAGAATGGGAGAAAGGAAGGGAGCATCAGGGGATGTGGAAGACAGGAAACGGAAGGCGTGGTGGCTGAGGGCCAACAATAATTCCCCCCCCCCCTAAATACACAGGTGTACCCAAGCATACATTGCTAAACACATACCTTCATATAAGTGAGGGTAAAACCCTGTAAATGAATATTACGAACAACGGGCAAGGTCTAAGTGCAGGAAATGGCAGGTGAAATGGCAATGAAGAAAGGGAAGGCAGGTGGAGACGCCCATACTTATCTACTCATAATCGAAACCATGTGTTCCTAATCGCTATCTGAGCTGGGCACGCTTAGGAATTATGTGTATAATTGAAAAAGAAACGCCCATATCAGAAACGCCTATTCCCCCGTCTCAATGGGCGTTCTTGGCACCTATATAAACGCCCACTCCGTATTTTCGAAAACCCCATTGGTACAATGCCACCACGCATGCCGCCGACCCGGAAGGGTAATTTTGTCGAAGCAGAGGTGGAGCTCCTGGTGCAAGAAATAGTACAGCGGCACCGGAGTCCGTTTGCTCCCACAGGGCAGAGGCTGGCAGCAACATTAAAGCAGCGCGAATGGGAGGCAGTACGGGACAACCTGAATGCTGTCTTCCATGCTGGGAGAGACGTGGAGGATTGCAAGAGGAAGTGGCGGAAGCTGAGGAGGGATGTTCGCAGGAAGGCAGGGGCCAATCCCCCAGGCAATGACACTGCCAACCTTACGCCCATGGAGCTGATGGTGTACTCCCTCCTACCCCAGGAGGGCATCCACGGGATTGGCTCCCTGGACACCTCGGGCCAGGCTGAGGACTCAGGTAGGTGTTTCATTATGCAGTTGGGGTATCTGTTGTGCTGCAGTACACTTGTGTTATAGAAGTTGGGGTCAGGGGGAGGGAGGTGAGGAGTGGGGGGCAGGAGGAGGGAGGTAGGTGGGGGGGGGGAGTATCTCTGGCTGTCTTTATGTATATTAACAGGCCACCTTTATGATGCTGTTGTGACCTGGTAACCCCTACTCACTAGCTCTCTACCCTTACTCCCTATCCCTACCGTTGTCATTGGGTTTCCTCTTACTTGTCCTGTGTGCCCATATTTATTGAATTTATTGTAAGCTCTATTTGAGTAGTGGTAGTGGTCATGTGTGTTATAGGAGCAAGCAGACAGGGTGGGTGCTGTGTGTGTGTGAGCACCCCCAATATTGAGGAAAGATCATGTAGCTGTGCAGGGAGGAGTGTTGGTCACTGGGCTTAGCACCCCCAATACTACTTTCCAGTTGGCTCCTATGGGTGTGTGTAGGTTACTACTGTGGCAGAACTTTGGGGGCCGTCCTTCCCTACTACTCCCTCCTATTTTCCCATTACCAAACTGTGCCTAGTTCCTCCTGTGACCTCTGTGCTCTACTGAGTGTGGGCCACATGCATTCAACTGAAGGAGCCTATAATGGGGGTCATAAAGCAGTTCTATGCAGTTTAGCAAGTCAGTAGTAACACAACACATGCTGCAATGTTGTTCAATTTAACAATTATACAACTAACAGCTTGAGCACAACGTTGTGAGTGGTGTCCTTCTCTTGGCTGCTCATCCACCACCTCTACCCAGCTGCCTGCGGGGCTCTCTCTTTCATACCCGTGTCAATTCCATTCCTCCTCACCATCTCTTTGCTGGGTCATCAGGTTGGGGGACATACCAATGTATATGAATGCTGAAAGACAAAAGTGGGTTATTTGCACCAATACTATTCCTCACTCTTGTGCTATACAGGTGATGACTCAGAGGAGGCTGGCCCTAGCGGCCTGCAAGGCCAACGCCCTACACCAGCAGTCCAGCCTCAACCTCCACAGCCTGCAGCACCAGCAGTCCAGCCTCCACCACCTGCACCAGCTGTGCATCCTCTGCGTCCACCACCACCTGCACCAGCTGTCCAGCCTCTACCACCACCAGCTGTCCAGCCTCTGCCACCACCACCACCACCTGCACCAGCTGTCCAGCCTCTGCCACCACCACCACCACCACCACCTGCACCAGCAGAGGCCGCACCTCCAGCACCGGAGGACTTTGTTGAGGAGGAGGAGGGCCTAGCTCCCCGCCAGAGGCCATCCGGCCAAAGGAGGCAACTCCTGCGGCTGGCCACGGAACTACTCCGCCACAACGTGCGCTTGGAGGAGTACCGGCAGCAGAAACTGGAGCTGCAGCGCCAAGCACTGGAGGCACAGCAGCGAGCACACCAGGAACTCCTCCAGGCGCAACGTGAAGGCCACCAGGAGGTGCTCCAGCAACTGAGATGGCTGGAGCAGAGCATCCAACACCTGCGCCCTCAGGGCACCGCGCCTACTCCAGCCCCCGTGCTGCTGGAGCAGCCCCTGCCATCAACATCCTCCTCCACTGACCACCAGCAACCACCAGCTAAGAGGTGGGCATTGCGATCCTCAGCCTCCGCACCCACTCCTGCAGCACCCACCAAATCTGCTCCCATTCTGGGTCCTGTGGCCAGACCACTAGAACCAAGAAGGTGGCCCGATTTCCACGGTGCAGCCGAAGCCGCAGGCTGCCGTGGGGATAGGGAGGAGGACACTGGGAGCAGCAGCTCAGAAGAGGGTGAAGAGACTTCCCATGCAGCACCAGCTGCAAAGGAAGGGCGTGGGAGGGGTAGGAGGGGACGGGGGAAGGGAAGGGGAAAATGATCGGACATGCTGTAGGGTGAAGGTTGGTGGGAGGGGGGTGGGTGTGGGAGGGGGGTGGTGGTGGTGGTGGTGGTGGTGGTGGTGGGGTTGAACACACACATGCACTGAATGTAAAAAATAAATGTTCACTTACTTTCACCTAAAACTTGTTTCAATAAGTCTTTGTCTTGCTCTTACGCCAAGCTGGTAGGCATTGAGCTCTGCTCTGTGGGCTGGGGGTGGAGGGGGCTCCTCTTCCAGCTCATCTGGGGCCTCTTCTGGTGGTGGCTGTGGCTCCTCTGGGAGAGGCTGTCCTCTGCGCTGGGCCAAATTGTGTAACATGCAGCACGCCACAAAGATCTTGGCCACCTTTTCTGGACTGTAGAGCAGCTCTCCTCCAGACCGGTCCAGACAGCGGAAGCGGTTTTTCAATAAACCAAAGGTGCGCTCAATGATCTCCCGGGTGCTGCGATGTCTCCTGTTGTAGGTTTCTTCTGGCCCTGGTTGTGGGTGGATCAAGGGGGTCATGAGCCATGTCCTCTGCGGGTAGCCTCGGTCACCTTTGCAGAAAAGCAGAATGAGATAGATGAGTGTGTATCGCTTGGAGCAGGTACAGGGGGGGCGGGGGGATTTGGATAGTGGGTTGTGGTGGAGGAAGCCAGGGCGGAGGGTTGCCCAGTGGAGGAGGTCTAGTATGGGTGGTACATGCATGTTGCACTTACCTAGTAGCCATCCACCAATGAACTCCCCTCGCTCGAACCTGCGGAAGATGCCCGAGTGCTGTAGGATGTAGGCATCGTGGCTGGAGCCGGGGTACCTGGCACACACGTCTAATATCTCCCCCTGGGCATCACATACAACTTGCATGTTCATAGAATGAAATGCCTTCCTATTTCTGTAGGTGGCTTCGTGTGCCCGGGGGGGTCTGAGGGCTACGTGTGTGCAGTCTATCACACCGATGACCGAGGGGAATCTAGCAAGAGCATAGAAGGCGGCCATGTTGTTGTGCAGGGCCTGGGGGGTGGTGGGGAAAGTGATGTAGTGTGAGGTGTGAGTTATGAAGGCATCCAGGAACTGGGTGAGACAGTGTGAAATAGAAGCCTGGGTGAGGCCTGTGTTAGCAGCTAATACGGATTGAAAACTGCCAGTGGCCAGGACAGAGAGAGCGGAAGTGATTTTGAGGTGGGCAGGGATGGGGTTATTCCTACGTGTCTGGGGCTGAAGGAGGGGTGTCAGCTGCTCACACAGCTGACGAATGGTGGCCCTATCAAACCTGAACCTTGTTAGACACTGCTGGTCAGTGAGTTGTAGGAAGGTGGTGCGGGGCCTAAACACTCGGGGCCGTGAATACCTCCTGCGGTGGGTGGCCTCTTCGTGTAGCATGCATGCCACAAGTGCATTAAGTGCATCCATATCCCCACCACCAGTGCAAGTATTAGGACTAGTAGTCAAACAGCACCACACACAGATCTTTCACTTCCAGCCACCACGCCCTCTGGCCACTCACTCGCCAAACAGTACAGGAACACAGAGACAAACGGAGGTCAGGGAATAGAGTATACACGTGGGAGGAGTGAATGGGGAGGGATAGGGGGAGGGGAAGGGGGCGATGGAGCAAAGGAGTAGGAGTAAGGAACGGTCAAAGGGTAAGACACAAAAAGAGGCAGGGCACACAGACGACCGTCACAGGTACTGAACACGCTCGGCTTTCTCTCTGCAACCACCACTTCAGCTCTTCCACCAACTATATCGCCACTCTCCAACTACACACAATCGCTAATGGGTCTAAAGACGCTTTCCCCCTTGCTCTGGTCGCTTTTATTTCGGGTCCATCATATTACGCCCATCTTCCCGCTCAACCAGAGCCATTTCGCTATTCGTTATACGTTGTACCAGTCCACGTCGTATCACCACCCCTAACACGCCCCCGACACGCCTCTTATTTGGACGTTTTTACGTCCACGTACGAGCGACACGGACGCACTGAAACATTGCTTTCGATTATATGGATTTACTCATTTTTGTGAGATTAACGTCCATCTCCCGATTTAGGTCGGAACTTGGGCGTTTGTCTCGTTCGATTATAAGCAGGATTGTAAGTTTTAGCAAATGAAGTCTTAAATTTGTGTTTGAGGCAATGGAGGACAGCAACTTGCCAAAGGCCACAAGAAGCATCAGTGGGAGAAACATGATTTCAAGGCTGGCTTCTGTGACTTTCAGACTGCTACTCTAACCACTGGGTTCCTTCTCTTTCCACTACAGTTTCTTGGTCTCTGTTTATATTCATATGTACTTGAAGATCTTCTCCATGCATCATAAAGAAGTCACTTAGCATTGACTCTTCTACTGTATTAAAAGCGTGCTTTTCTTCTTCATCTTGGAAAAGAGATAACTGAGGGGGGATATGGTTGAGGTCTACAAAATCCAGAGTGGAGTAGAATGGGTAAAAGTGAATCAATTTTTCACTCTTTCAAAAAAGTACAAAGACCAGGGGACGCTCAATGAAATTACATGGAAATACTTTTAAAACAAATAGGAGGAAATATATTTTCACTCAAAGAATAGTTAAGCTCTGGAATGTGTTGCCAGAGGATGTGGTTAGCAAATCTAGGTTTTAAAAAAGGTGTGGACAAGTTCCTGGAGAAAAAGTCTATAGTCTTATTCAGATAGACATGGGGGAAGCCACTGCTTGCCCCAATATTGGTAGCATGAAATGTTGTTACTAATTGGGTTTCTGCCAGGTTGTTGTGACCTAGATTTGCCACTGTTGGAAGCAAGATACTGGGCTAGATGGACCATTGGTCTGGCCCAGTATGGTTATTCTTATGTTCTTAGTGAATGAGGCGTGCTACTTTATTCTATATGTAGTTTTCCTGTTAGCACATTACTCCCCACAATGGAAACTGTGGGCTTGTGTGAATGTGCTGGGGGCAGGTTGCATCTTCAGCCCTCAACTTTGGAATAATTTCCCAGTCTTTCTTTGCCTACAAACAGCACCTGATAAATTCAAATCAGAACTAAAAACTATCTTTTTATTGATGCAGATAATTAACGTCCTCTACAAACTGATGGTTTCCCAGGAATTCTTGAAGATACATGTATGATATTTCCTCAAGTTTTTCCCTCCCTCCCCCATTTTGTCCTAGCTAATATTATACTTTTACCCTTTATCCTGCAAGCATTTCTCAGTGTCTAATGTTTTAATTTGATTTCTTTGTCTCTTGTTAGCTGCTGAGAAGGTTTACCATAGGGCGGGATAGTAAGTAATAAGTAAGTAAGCAAACATGTGGACAATGGGGAGCCGGTTGATATTGTATATCTGGATTTTCAGAAGGCGTTTGACAAAGTGCCGCACGAAAGACTCCTGAAGAAATTGCAGAGTCATGGAATCGGAGGTAGGGTATTATTATGGATTAAGAACTGGTTGAAAGATAGGAAGCAGAGAGTAGGATTGCGTGGCCAGTATTCTCAGTGGAGGAGGGTAGTTAGTGGGGTCCCGCAGGGGTCTGTGCTGGGTCCGTTGCTTTTTAATGTATTTATAAATGACCTAGAGATGGGAATAACTAGTGAGGTAATTAAATTCGCCGATGACACAAAATTATTCAGGGTCGTCAAGTCGCAGGAGGAATGTGAACGATTACAGGAGGACCTTGCGAGACTGGGAGAATGGGCGTGCAAGTGGCAGATGAAGTTCAATGTTGACAAGTGCAAAGTGATGCATGTGGGTAAGAGGAACCCGAATTATAGCTACGTCTTGCAAGGTTCCGCGTTAGGAGTTACGGATCAAGAAAGGGATCTGGGTGTCGTCGTCGATGATACGCTGAAACCTTCTGCTCAGTGTGCTGCTGCGGCTAGGAAAGCGAATAGAATGTTGGGTGTTATTAGGAAGGGTATGGAGTCCAGGTGTGCGGATGTTATAATGCCGTTGTATCGCTCCATGGTGCGACCGCACCTGGAGTATTGTGTTCAGTACTGGTCTCCGTATCTCAAAAAAGATATAGTAGAATTGGAAAAGGTACAGCGAAGGGCGACGAAAATGATAGTGGGGATGGGACGACTTTCCTACGAAGAGAGGCTGAGAAGGCTAGGGCTTTTCAGCTTGGAGAAGAGACGGCTGAGGGGAGATATGATAGAAGTGTATAAAATAATGAGTGGAATGGATCGGGTGGATGTGAAGCGACTGTTCACGCTATCCAAAAATACTAGGACTAGAGGGCATGAGTTGAAGCTACAGTGTGGTAAATTTAAAACGAATCGGAGAAAATTTTTCTTCACCCAACGTGTAATTAGACTCTGGAATTCGTTGCCGGAGAACGTGGTACGGGCGGTTAGCTTGACGGAGTTTAAAAAGGGGTTAGATAGATTCCTAAAGGACAAGTCCATAGACCGCTATTAAATGGACTTGGAAAAATTCCGCATTTTTAGGTATAACTTGTCTGGAATGTTTTTACGTTTGGGGAGCGTGCCAGGTGCCCTTGACCTGGATTGGCCACTGTCGGTGACAGGATGCTGGGCTAGATGGACCTTTGGTCTTTCCCAGTATGGCACTACTTATGTACTTATGAGTGTGTAGAAAGGTAGATTGTGTGAAGTATGAGTTATTATGTGGGGATAGTGGGAGGGAATGTGGGATTGTGTGGAATGTGATTATGAAGAAGCTTTTTGCATGTGTAGTGCCAGTGTGCATCAGAAACACATCTGCCAGATACTTAGGTACAACAAGCCAGTCTGTTGTATTACTATGGATATATTACATTTTTACGTAATCTAGATTTTTATTTTTTTGCATTCTATGTATGTGCATTCAGCATGCTCAGTACAGATGCTGCCACTGTGGCTCAATAACACAATGTCTCACTTCTGTACATCCACAGACAGATTCCCTTGGATTTTATTATTTTTTTTTATTTATAACCATTTAAATTTTTACAAGTGATAAAACAACTTGCTGGAAATACAGAGAAAGTAATATATAGGAATTATTTCAGTCAGGTAATTCTATTCTCTTCCTTAGACCACTAAATAGGGAGAGTGAAACAAGACAAGGAGATCAATTAAACAGTAAACAGGAAAAAAAAGTGTGGTATTAACCTGATTATCCCCAGATATTACTCGTCTAATTCATCATTCCACATTGATCATCTGGTTGGCTTCTTCAAGGCCAATACGGTGTATAGTCAAATCATTTCATTGAAAACATACTTATTGTCCAATATTAGTTAGAAATAATACATCTGATTACATTATTTCTCTTTTAAAAACCAGAAGTTATTTAACAATACATATACTTAAGTCTCTAATTCAAATCCCACTGATTAAAGTAATCCTAGTTTTCACAGGCTTCACTCCTTTTAAAGTAATAATTGAGGAAATATTTCTGATGAAAACTTTAGGAGTCATACCTAGAACTCTGGGAAAAACAATAATCTCGATATTAATCATCTATAATAACATTCATTTTATTATTCAAAGTTTCTGGTCTATTATCATTTTCAAGATCATAACTACTTCTTACTCATGTAGAATCATTTGTTATATCAATTTTTCACTCTCAAAGGGTTCAGTTGAATTGTCCCGAGGCGCCTTCCAGATGGTATTCAATGTAACCTCCATGGGAGCCAAAAACTCCAAGTTGATTTCTCTTAGGTGTTTAGGAGTGGTTCCGCCGATTTGGGTTCTGCTGTAAACGTCCTCCATTTCAGCATATGCCTCTAACTCACTCCTCCACTCCTTTGGACATGGTGGTTGAATAATGCGGGAGCGATAGGGTTGTTTTTTCCAGGTCCAAGACCGTTGACGCTCCTTCACCGGCGCTAATAAAAGGACTCGCCAACCCTTTCATCTGTGGGCAGTTCATCGCGCAGCGGTCCCGCACTTGCTGCTCAGGGGACAAAATGCTGGCCATCAGCGGCTGACCGCCGGTTGTCCCCTTCCTCTCAGTTCAGGTAACTGCAATTGCAGAGAGGAAATTTACGTAAAGAAGACAAAACTTCAGAGGGCAGCTGGGCCATTGGGCATACGAACTTCAGGTCGCCATCTTACCACTCTCCCAGTTTGGGACACTCTTTGTCTGGCTTCTCCTCAGAGGCCTGTCTGATAAGGGTAACCCTTCAGCATAGCCCTCTGAGTCATTGAAACACAGAAGCCCCTCCACTACTACAAGGTGGTGTCCCTTGGATTTTATAAAGGGCACCCAAATGTGGGCGTCGATTCCAGATCCATGTGCAAACTAATTAGTTAATGAGCTGTTAGCAATAATATATTGACATTAATTGGCACTAATTGGGACTTATGTGCAGATCTGCCTATGCACTATTCTATAACATTGAACACCTACATTGAGTGGAGGAGTAGCTTAGTGGTTAGTGCAGTGGACCTTGATCCTGGGGAACTGAGTTCAATTCCCACTGCAGCTCCTTGTGACTCTGGGCAAGTCACTTAACCCTCCATTACTCCTGGTACAAAATAACTGCATGAATATATGTAAACCGATTTGGATGTAGTTGCAAAAACTGTTGGAATGTAATTGTATTTTTACATGCATTGCCTGTCACCTATTATTTCTCTGTGATTACTCTGTGACCTCTGATGTGAATTACTTAGAGAGGTCACATAGCTATGCAACTTCCTGTGGGGGTTAGACACAGCAGATGCAGCACATGGAGCACATGGAGCTCATGATCTCTCCTAACCTGAGAGGATCTATGGTGGTGTGAGCATCCATTACCATCTAAGCACATGGAAGGAGCTGATAATACAAATGTATAGTAATATGTATATATAAGCCTGTCTGATTATAATCTAACTACAAACTGTGAGTAAACAGATGTTTTGTTACTTCAACTTTAAAGTGACTCAGCAGTGAATTATTCTGGGGTGAATGAGAGAGAGATGAAGAAAGAAATTAACATTTCTAAAGCTGAAGCTGTGTGTACTAAAATTTGCTAATTATTTACTACAAATAATCCAACAAAAGGGTTATGGGCCCAGGGCCAGGAATTGAAAAAGAAGAGAAATATTACCAGGCAGAAAAAAAAGGCCACATTTTTCTCTTAAGTTTTAAAGGAAAGATTCAGTCTGTCTCTCTCTCCCCCCACACAGCAGACAGAAGGCTAAGAAAATGGCTGAGGGAAGAAATTCACCATTGTTCTACTCTCTCAAGGTGCCTAAATTAACTGAGTTTAATTATCAGCAGTGGGAATTAAGATTCATATGTCTCCTTCGGGCAAAAAGATTAAATATATGCTTAGACCAAGACAGAACAGCTGAAAATATGGCTGAATGGGACAATGCAAACTATTATGTGAAGTGCATGCTTTTGGAAGCTCTCTCAGAGAAACAAGCCATATTAGTGGAGGGAAAAGATACACCAAAGGACATTTTATATAAACTGAGAACTATGTATGCAACTACATATGCAAAGCAGCAACCAATTTGGTTGGCAGAATTGAATGAAACCAAATTAAGGGATAAAAGTAAATGTAATGATCACATTATGCATCTTATGTCTTCATTTCAAAAGCTAGAACTTTCTGGAATTCCCATGTGTGATGCATTGAAAAGAGCATTTCTTTTTACCTCACTATCAAAGAAGTTTGATGTTTTTAGGTCTGTAAATGAGGCCATTGAAGGGCAATCTTTTGAACAGGCAACATCAAAACTAAGGCAGGAATGCATAGTAAATGATTCTGAGGAGATGTGTTCTCAAAGCAAGTCAGAGAGAAATGAAACAAATTTCTTGGCAAAGAACAGAGGAAGGCGGAGCTATGGGAAAACTCCACCCAAGGGCAAGCTGATTTGCTACTCATGTGGAAAGGAGGGACATGTATCTAAATGGTGTAAGGAAACACAAAACACTCCCTCTAGCTCACCTAAGCCAATGGAACTAAAGAATTTTCAAACCAGGAAATGTATGAAGGACAAAGATAAACACAAGGGCTTTCTAATGGCAGAAAAATCTTTGACTATGGTAAATAATAATTCAAATGAAAGTACTTGGATTTTAGATTCGGGGAGCACATGCCATTTAACCAATTGTAAGGATTTCTTTCAGGAAATGTGTCCAGAGGAAGGTATTCTTAAAACTGCAAACGCAGGGACTGCTAAGATCCAAGCAAAAGGTATTGGATTCTTAAAATGCAAAGTGTCTAATGAAGTTAAAGAAATTCCTGTAAGTGATGTCTTGTATATTCCCCAAGCAGTTTGCAATATGCTTAGTGTATCTACATTAGATAAGAAGGGATTTGTGATTCATTTTGAAAACAGTAAGTGCACAATCTCTAAAAATGATGAAGTGTATGCTGAAGCTTTTATGCATAATGATGTTTATAAACTGAGCATTTCAGGTGAAGCCTCACATATGGCGCAAGTAAGGAAGAATGATGGTAAATGTAGTCTGGAAATCTGGCATCGCCGCCTGGGACATCGTGATTCTAAGGTGATCCAGGATCTTTACAGTAAGCAACTGGCCACCGGCATTCAGATAAGTGCAGATGCTGGTAAAATGGAGAAATGCATAGACTGTGTTACTCAAAAAGGTGTGAGACCCTCATTTCCTGCATACACAGGAAATAGGAGTAATAAAGTGCTGGACTTAATACACAGTGACTTATGTGGACCGTTTAATATCCCATCATTGGGAAATAACAGATTTGTGCTAATATTCTTGGATGATTTCTCTAGATATTGTGTGGCCTATTTGCTGAAAGAAAAAAGTCAAGTCACAGACATGCTGAAGAAATACGTAGCCATGGTGAGCAATAAATTTGAAAGAAAACCAAAGGTTCTTCAGACCGACAATGGTGGTGAGTTCACTTCACAAAGCATGCGCACATTTCTAGAACAAGAAGGCATTCAGCATATCACAACAGTAGCTTACACACCAGAGCAAAATTCTGTTGCAGAGAGAAAATTTAGGTCACTTGTGGAAATGACCAGATGTATGCTGTCAGATAGCAATCTCCCTAAAAGACTATGGGGGGAAGCCATTCTCACAGCAGTGTACCTACAAAACAGAATGCCAACTAAAGGCGCTGAGCGCACACCACATGAGACATGGCATGGTAGGAAGCCAAACCTGTCACACATAAGAACATTTGGAAGTACAGCATATGCTCATGTACCAAAGCAAAGAAGGCATAAGCTGGATTCCACAACAGAAAGGGGCATTTTAGTTGGCTATACTCCAGGACACAAAGGATATAGAATTTTGAATCTGAAAACTGGCATTGTTGGCATAAGACATGTTACATATTTTGATGAAAACAAAAGGGTTGATAAAGGCTGGATTATCCCAGATGAGCCTTATCATCCAGAATATGAAACTAGAACCATAATAGACATGCCAGTGTATATAAATGCCATACCAAGGCAGATGTCTGAAAGCAACTCACCTGTATCTAACGAGGAACAGGCAGAGGAAGCAGACACAGAAAGAATCATTGAAGAAGACAGTACAGTTGGAGAAGGGGAATCAATTGGAGAAGGACTCTCAGATTTAGAGGATGCGGAAAGGTCAGACCAACCTGTTGTCAGACGCTCATCCAGGGAAAACAAAGGTGTTCCACCCCCAAGACTGTCTTACTTAACAAAGTCAGCAGAAGCTCAAGAGCCCTTAACATGGGATGAGATTGAGAAAATGCCAGCAGAAGAAGCTGCTGAATGGCATAAAGCTGCACAAGAAGAAATTGATGCATTGGATAAAAATAATACTTGGATTCTTACAAAATTACCTCCTGGCAAGAAAGCTATAGGATGCAAATGGGTATTCAAGTTAAAAAGGAATGCACAAGGAAAAGTGGAAAGGTATAAAGCCAGATTAGTGGCAAAGGGATATCTTCAAAAATATGGAGAAGATTTTGATGAAGTGTTTGCACCTGTAGTGAAACACACGACAATAAGAACACTTCTGAGCATTGCAGTCTCAAAAGGCATGCAAGTCAACCACATTGATGTGAAAACAGCGTTTCTTCATGGAGAAATAACTGAAGATTTGTACATGGAACAGCCAACAGGTTTCATAAATACAAAACAAAGACAGCTAGTGTGTAAATTAAACAAAGGTCTTTATGGATTAAAGCAAAGTGCAGAATGTTGGAATGATAAATTGCATGAAATATTGACAAATTTAGGATTTAAGCAAGGTGAAGCAGATAAATGCTTGTACACTAGGTGCACAAATGGACAATATGCATACATTTTAGCTTTTGTTGATGATCTGCTCATTGCAAGCAAAAGTGAGCAAGAGTACAAGGACATTGTAAAGTGTTTAAACCACAATGTTGAGATAAAAGAACTTGGTAATGTGTCATACTATCTTGGTATAGAAATTGAGAAACAAAATGATGGTTCTTATCTTCTAAGCCAGAAGCAGAAAATAAATGAGCTTATTGAAAGTTTAGGTATGCAAGATGCCCAAGTTGTAAGCACTCCCATGATCACTGATTTTCTGAAGGATGAAACAGTAAGAGAACCTTTACCAGATAACATCCAATATAGATCAGCCATAGGTAATCTTTTATATCTAGCTACCACATACAGGGCTGATATAGCAAATGCAGTAGGAATTTTGAGCAGAAGGGTCAGCTCACCTACCAAATCAGATTGGACTGCAGTTAAAAGGATGGTAAGGTATTTAAAGGGTACCATTGATTGTAAATTAAAGATTTCAGCCAATAGTAATCCAAAACTAATATGTTACTGTGATTCAGATTGGGCAGGGGATCATTCTGATTATAAATCCACAAGTGGATATGTGTTTATGTATGGAAATGTACAAATTTCATGGGCCAGTCATAAACAAAGTATTGTGAGTTTGTCTTCTACAGAAGCTGAATATGTGGCCGTATCGGAAGCGTGCAGAGAACTGATGTGGATTGAAAAACTTTTGCTGGATTTCGGAATAGCTGAACAGAGACCAATCCAGATAATGGAAGATAATCAGAGCTGCATCCGACTGTCACAGAATGACAAGGTTCAGTCACGCACCAAGCACATCGCAACGAAATACCACAACGTGCGAGAGTTGGTGAAAGAAGGGGTCATCAGTCTACACTATTGTCACACCAGTGAGATGACAGCTGACATCATGACCAAACCGTTACCCAGAGAACATTTTGTGAATCTGCGTATAAAGCTTGGACTTTGTATGAATAAATAATTGCATGACAGTTATGCATGAGAAGGGGTTTGTTGGAATGTAATTGTATTTTTACATGCATTGCCTGTCACCTATTATTTCTCTGTGATTACTCTGTGACCTCTGATGTGAATTACTTAGAGAGGTCACATAGCTATGCAACTTCCTGTGGGGGTTAGACACAGCAGATGCAGCACATGGAGCACATGGAGCTCATGATCTCTCCTAACCTGAGAGGATCTATGGTGGTGTGAGCATCCATTACCATCTAAGCACATGGAAGGAGCTGATAATACAAATGTATAGTAATATGTATATATAAGCCTGTCTGATTATAATCTAACTACAAACTGTGAGTAAACAGATGTTTTGTTACTTCAACTTTAAAGTGACTCAGCAGTGAATTATTCTGGGGTGAATGAGAGAGAGATGAAGAAAGAAATTAACATTTCTAAAGCTGAAGCTGTGTGTACTAAAATTTGCTAATTATTTACTACAAATAATCCAACAAAAACCTCAGAAAGGCAGTATATCAAGTCCCATTTCCCTTTCCCCTAATTTGTCTCACATGCAACTCAAAAGGGGACATGGAGAGGGATGTGGTGGGGGGGGGGGGGGGGGGCAGGTCAGAGGCTTCCCTGAAATTTAGGTGCAGTGGGGTCTCATAAATGAATAGGGTCATTTATGAGCCCAACTGCCATTAGCTGTGTACCAGGTTACAGCAGGTGTAATTGTTATTTCATAAATTGGCATTTAGGGCCAGATTCTATATAAGGTGCCTAAAATATCTGTGTGGTAACATTTCCACCTAAGCATATTCTATAAGCGGCACCTAGATTTAGGTGCAGTCTTTAGAATATGCTTAGTTGATATCACAGTGCCTAAAAGTAGGTGCATCCATTTACACCAACAAAAATATGGCGCAATTCCCTGTGTGTAGATTTATTTATTTATTTATTTATTTGTACATTTATACCCCACAGTTTTGCAGGCACAAAGTGACTTACAATGCACTGATAGACTAAGGCCAAATCAGAGGTGATACAGTTACAATAAATCAAATCAAATAGATAGAAGCAAAGAAATAGAGAAATTAGGTAATAAAGTAACAGGTGAAAACAGTTTTTTAAAAAGTCCGCAAAGATGTCACTAGGAAGGACTTTGGCAAGATGTTGAAACCGTGGAGGAGGATGAGACTGTATGGCTGCCCATGCAAATCCGATGGCGGGAAGGGTAAAAGACAGGATGAGATGAGAGCTCCCAAACCGGCCTAGTGGAAATAGTAGGCTGCAGGAGGTGGTGAAAGCAGCTCCACAACTGACCACACCAGCTCCCCAGACGATGGCTGCAGCAACCAGACGTCGCAACTCTGAAAGGCCCAACGGCCAACCGCCACGATCAGCGGTCGAAGGCAAAGTGCCGCACAGCTGATCGCACTCAAAGAAAGTGGGCCCAGGATGCGAATAGGCCCGGCAACGACACTGCCGAGGAACAGTGGCACTAGATCGCCCGAAGCAGAGGCTGCCATCTCCCTGCAGCAACCGGAATTGGCAAGGCAAGCCGAGACGCCCAAGCAGGCGCACACCGCACGAACGGCCCGAGCAGGCGGCCGCAGTGACAGGCACACAGAAACAGCGGCAACCTGCTGACACGGGCAGCCGGATGCAGGAGGCTCCCAACAGGCTCCCCATGACATCCCCGACCAAGAGAGATGTAGGACCAGCGATGTCATGCCGATCCGTGGCCAAACAACCGCGGGAAACCCGTGGACCCCGGGAGCCAACGAGGATGCGTCCCACTATGCTGCAGCCATCTTAGAAAATGTGCACTGGGCCATATTCTGTAACTACACATGTAAATTTTGGAATGCCCATGAAACACCCATTTCCTCAACAATAGCTATGCCCCTTTTGAACTGCACACATTAGAATTTAGGTGCAGTATGTTACTGAATACACTTAGCGAGTTCTGTGCGTACATTATAATTATTGCCAATTTGTACTCATTATTGCTTGTTAAGTGCTGTTATCAATGCTGATTAGCTTGTTAAGCCAGGTAAGTTATGCATGTTGTTATATAATACGCTTAGATTTCAGCACAGAATGCTAAGAACGCTATATAGGATCCAGGGGTCAATGTAGATCTTAATGGCACCTAACTTTGGGTGCCATTTACTAAATCTGCCCTATTGTGTTTGTTCTCTGCCTTCCCAATAAGGATGCTGTGATACTGTAGAACATTTGGACACAGCCAATCTCTTCTTTGCACTCGCACAGTATGCAAGACTTTACTAGAAGAGTGCATCTCATACCCCCAAAGACTGTGTACGTACCCTTTGCCATGCCTTCTCCTGCCCTGTCTCTGCCAGACTCTTGCTGTTTCACAGATAAAGAAACCTCTCACTATAGAGTTTGTCTTCTATTGTGCAGTCTGAAAATTCAATACATTTGTCTGTATGTCTAGACCCTCTCTAATAGTGTCTATGTCCTAAGTATGCTACTCTTTTTTTGATGCTGCTTTTAACTCCTAGCCCTTATTCACTTGTTCAGAACCCTTATTTTATCACCCTCACTTTAATATTCCCTTCTCTCTTGTTTGTCCTGTTTGTCCTAATTAGATTGTAAGCTCTGTCGAGCAGGGACTGTCTGTTCATGTTCAAGTGTACAGCGCTGCGTACGTCTAGTAGCACTATAGAAATGATAAGTAGTAGTAGTAGTCCTTGCTTAATTTCTGTCTAAGCCCAATTATATTTTTCTTTTTTCTTTTAAATAATTTTAAAAAATTTCCATCAAACAGAAAGATGGAAAAAGACATGCAATTAGTAGAGAAAAAAAAATCCAAGAATACATTTCACACCTTATTGTCTACAAGCCCATGTCAATGGAGAAAAAGCAGCAGTACTATAAAGAATTTTTTTTTAAAAAAGGAAAACAAATAGAAAATCATCCAACTACAGTGTCAACATATCTATTCTAAACTCCTATCTAAATCAATCATTTCTCTGACCTTTAATAAAAGTTTCTAACTGCAAAGATTCCCAAAATATAAACTCCTTCCTGCGAAAGGTAATAATATATTTATAAGGAAATTACAAAAAAATAAAAAAAGTTGCTCCCAAGGCTAACACTCGAGGTTTCAGGTTCAAAAAGGCCTTACACTGAAGTTGAATAACCCTGGATACATCAGGGAAAACATTAATTTTTACATCACAAAAACTCACATCTTTCTTCATGAAAAAATATTTCAAAACTAGTAACTTACACTCTCATTAACAAACGTAACCAGAAGGATAGATCTGGAAGTGATTATATCCTGTGAATCTTCCAGAAAAACTGTCTACATCTGAAACCATTAAATGATCAACCTCTTGCTGGTTAACCTGGAGCTTTTTTTTTAGTTGGTAATTACTCAACTGAATAGTTTTAGAGTTAAATAGTCCCAAGATCTCTCTAAGATAGTTCATAAGGAGAATCTCAGGAGATAGTAAATAAATTGAGGGAACATTCGAAAAGCGAAGGTTGCATAGGCCAATGATATTTTTCAACCTTCTTTTTTAAATGTTCCTATCCTGCAGTTTAATTTTCCTAGCCTCTCTCTCTCTCTCTGAAACACAGAGAAGAAATAAACAGAACACTTTATTGATTTTTCTTTTCAGTTTTTGCTGACATCATCTACCATAGTATTTGGAAGGAAAGAGGCTAGGATAGGCTTGATCTGTTGCTTATCAAAATGTTTCTTTGTTTTCCCTCTTCATGGCTGCTTCACTGTATAAAAATGAAAATGTTTTCCTGGCTCAATAGACTGTAACGGATCTGAACGTTAATGAATATCAGATTGTTTGAAGGAACAAAAGCAAACATGACCTCTTTCATTACAATGCATATTAATTTTAAAACAATGCACACCCCTTTGACCTTTGCTGCTCTTCTGTATAAGTTAGAACATAAGTACATAAGTATTGCCATATTGGGAAAGACCAAAGGTCCATCGAGCCCAGCATCCTGTTTCCAAAAGTGGCCAATCCAGGTCACAATATACCTGGCAAGATCCCAAAAAGTACAAATCATTTTATACTGCTTATCCCAGAAATAGTGGATTTTCCCCAAGTCCATTCAATAATGGTCTATGGACTTTTCCTTTAGGAAGCCGTCCAAACCTTTTTAAACTCCGCTAAACTAACCGCCTTTACGAATTCCAGAGTTTAATTACACGTTGAATGAAGAAACATTTTCTCAGATTCATTTTAAATTTACTACATTGTAGCTTCATCGCATGTCCCCTAGTAATTTTGGAAAGCGTAAACAGATGCTTCACATCTACCACTCATTATTTTATAGACCTCTATCATATCTCCCCTCAGCCGCCTTTTCTCCAAGCTGAAGAGCCCTAGCCACTTCAGCCTTTCCTCATAGGGAAGTCATCCCATCCACTTTATCATTTTCATTGCCCTTCTCTGCACCTTTTCTAATTCCACTAAATCTTTTTTTAGATGCGGCGACCAGAATTGAACACAATATTTGAGGTACGGTTGCACCATGGGGCGATACAAAGGCATTATAACATCTTCATTTTTGTTTTCCATTCTTTTCCTAATAATACCTAATATTCTATTTGCTTTCTTAGTTGCAGCAGCACACTGAGCAGCAGAAGGTTTCAACGTATCATCAATGACGACACCTAGATCCCTTTCTTGGTCTGTGACTCCTAACGTGGAACCTTGCATGACATAGCTATAATTCGGGTTCCTCTTTCCCACATGCATCACATTGCACTTGCTCACATTAAATGTCATCTGCCATTTAGATGCCCAGTCTCCCAGTCTCATAAGGTTCTCTTGTAATTTTTCACAATCCTCACACGATTTAACAACTTTGAATAACTTTGTATCATCAGCAAATTTAATTACCTCACTAGTTACTCCCATCTCTAGGTCATTTATAAATATGTTAAAAAGCAGCGGTCCCAGCACAGACCCCTGGGGAACCACACTAACTACCTTTCTCCATTGAGAATACTGACTGTTTAACCCTACTCTCTGTTTTTTTTATCTTTTAACCAGTTTTTAATCCATTATAGAACCCTACCTCCTATCCCATGACTCTCCAATTTCCTCTGGAGTCTTTCATGAGGTACTTTGTCAAACACTTTCTGGAAATCCAGATACACAGTATCAACCGGCTCAAATTTATCCACGTTTGTTCACCCCTTCAAAGAAATGCAGTAGATTGGTGAGGCAAGATTTCCCTTCACTAAATCCATGTTGACGTGGAGGGGCATAATCGAAAGTGGGTGCCCATCTCCATGGGTGGCCATGCGAAGGGGTGGGACAAACCATATTTTTGAAAAAAGATGGGCGCCCATCTTTTTTTCGATACTACGGGTTGTGTGGGGCAAATGCCTAAGATTTGTTTGTTTTTCAGCTGGGCGCTATCGGTTTTCAGTGATAATGGAAACCGAAGGCGCCCAGATCAAAAATGAACAAATCCAAGGCATTTGGTTGAGGGAGGGGCCAGGATTCGTAGTGCACTGGTACCTCTCACATGCCAGGACACCAACTGGGCACCCTAGGGGGCACTTTTACAAAAAAAAAAAAAAAATTAAAATAGCTCCCAGGTGCATAGCACCCTTCCCTTGGGTGCTGAGCCCCCCAAATCCCCCCCCCCAAAACCTACTGCCCACAAGTTTACACCATTACCATAGCCCTAAGGGGTGCAGGGGGGCACCTACATGTGGGTATAGTGGGTTTTGGGGGGTTTTGAGGGCTCAACATTAACCAGCACAAGTGGAACAGGTAGGGGGGGATGAGCCTGGGTCTGCCTGCCTGACGTCCACTGCACACACTAACAACTGCTCCAAGGGACGTGCATACTGCTTTCAGTGAGCTGGGTATGACATTTGAGGCTCGCATACAGGCTGTGAAAAAAGTTTTTAAAGTTATTTTTTGTGGTGGGAGGGGGTTAGTGACCACTGGGGGAGTCAGGGGAGGTCATCCCCGATTCCCTCCGGTGGTCATCTGGTCAGTTGGGGCACTTTTTTGGGACTTGGGTTGTGAAAAAAAGGGTCCATCAAAAGCGACCCAAATTCTCGCTTCTGCTGCCCTTTTTTTTCGATTATCGGCCGAAGGCGCCCATCTCTCCTCGGCCAATAAACACGCTCCTGTCCCACCTTCACCACGCCTCTGACACCCCCCCCCCCCTCAACTTTGTTCATTCCCGCGATGGAGTGCAGTTGAAGACGCCCAAAATCGGCTTTCGATTATACTAATTTGGGCACCTTTGCGAGATGGGTGCCCATCTCCCGATTTGGGTCGAAATATGGGCGCTCATCACTTTTGAAAATAAGGCTGTTTGTCTCATTAATCAATGCTTTTGAATATGCTCTGTAATTTTGTCTGGCACCAACGTCAGACTCACTGGTCTATAATTTCCCGGATCTCCTCTGGAACCTTTTCTGGAAGGTCAGAGTTCTGTCTGAAGGCACTTCTAATTATTCTAAGCAAGGATTGTGTTGTATTCTATGTCTACCACAAGTTACATTTGTCACTGACATAGTAAAGGAAGAATACACAGTACAGTTTTGCAAGGAATCAGCATGAGATACTATGTTTTTTTACACTTGTATACCAACCTTGGCAAATCTTGGCCAGAAAATTAAAAATGAAGCTTGAGTAGCTCAATAAATATCATCAGCATAGATTAATTTAGGAGTCATGGTTGTTGGTAAGTCATTGATAAACTTGAGGAAAGCTCTGAGCCCTGTGGAAGTCTATTGGTTGACTTTCTTTATGAGACTTTTATTATTTTCCTGCACTTAGATTTGTGAAAACTTCAATTAACTATTTTAAAGTTGAAATACAGGTTTATATTTTATGCCATGTAATAGTAACTTACTGACAAGGCATTGAAATCTCATGCCAAACATACAATGATTTGTCTGTATAACAAACAAACTTCAACTTGAATCACTGTGCAACTCACTGTCAACCAGTTAAGAACTGGTTATATTTACCATTGCACTATCAGTGTATGGACTGTAGTCTTCAGAGGTGAAGACATATTTTATATAGAATGTAGAGATTGGAATTCAGATGTACACAATTCTGGTGGTATTTCAAAAATGTAAATGCCAACATAAAGTATGCACAGAAGTACACATATTTGCCAGCATGTGCAGCAAGAAAAGCCGGTTTATAAAGGTTGTACATTTACATAATGAATGACATAGACCTGGCTGAAACTTTCACATGTAGGTTCACCATTTCAGAAACCTGTAATGCTAAAGTGCCACCAATTATATTGTGAGGGCACTGTTATAATGTATGTATCCCTGATTTCACCACAAGGTTCTAGGCACCACTTAGCTTTTTGGGTCAGTACCAAAAACCAGAACCACAAACAAAAGTTTTATTTCACAGAGCTGTGCGGGGGTGGGTTTACTTGTATTTTGATTTCTTCCCCCTGAGTCCCATGTTAAAGAACCAATGCTGCCTGTGAGTCGTTTTGCACCCAAAGTTAGTCCATTGGCCCTGGAGCATCAGGTCATCAGACCTCAGACCTGGCCTAATTCTTCTAGGGGCTGCGATGCTGCCCTCTTACCCCCTGATCATATCTGTACTCCCACATTTAGCACCCACACTCTCCAATCAAATCCCCCACCCCTGAAAAGATATGCTTACCTCCTAATCAAAGCCCCATTCCTCCCAATGATACCTCTACCCCAAAAGAACTGCCCCCCACCAACCCTGGGGACCTAGTGGCCTGTACCTGGTTGTCGTGGGTCTCTGTTGCCTGATATAGAAGCCAGCTCTGTGGGTGTTCTGGGTGCTTGAGCAACCTTAATATTGAACAAACTCCTTTACTTTGTCTAGGAAGAGGTAATTTCCATTGGGTTTAGCACCTCCAATAATTTTGAAAAGTTAGCTCCTTTGGCCCTGATATACTCTATTTTCCTCCTTATTGAGAAAGGACCTGGGGTATGTGATATTCACTGAATTCAAGAGTAAAACTGTTTGGTTTGATTTTAGTTTCATATTTTTGTCTGATTTTTGGCCATGTTTAATTTTATTTCATAAATTTATTTTCATTTTAAAAAATTAGCATGTGTTATAACTTTTAAACACATGCAAATTGACTTAACACACCATAATTTGTAGGTTAACATGTGCTAATTATTTTTAAGGTACTGTGAAAACCCTGGGGTGCAGATGATCAAAAGCCCTGCACCTTTCCAAACAGTGCTCTAAAATTAATGCCAGAACAGTGCTGGGCAATAACGCCCCTTGATCAAAGCTAATAGCAAGCAAATTCATACACGCTATTACCGTAGCTCTGATCATAGGGGTATGTCTGCAGGAGGATTGTGCCTGGTCATGCGTCCATTGACAGAAGTTGTTTGACAGATCCGGGCTGTCAAAAAAAGCCAGGACCTGTCAAATATTCCAAGGAGCTCCAGACCCCCCCCCCTCCCAGAAGAGCCCAACGTGAAGCGATCCCCCCTCACCCACTGATAGAACAGCCTAACATGATCCCCGATGCCTGACAGAATAGCCCTACCCTGGTGGTCTAGCGTCCCCTCCCTCATGGTCTAGTGACCCCCCGAACCCTCCATACCTTCAATGATGGAGGAGAGAGTAGCACTCCCTCCTCCTTCCTGCACTGCCTCCAAAATGGCGATACCCTGCCGTGCTCAATGTATCATGGGATGCGCTGGGTGGGGCTTTCCTATACAAAAAGACGTGACTCGTGACTTTTGAAAAATTCCCGCAGAAGGCAGCAGAAACCCGCCCGATTGCATGGAAAACCATGAACATGGCGACTCTGCTCCCCATTGGCAGCTGCATCTAACCTTGGTTATAGCAACTCCCATCAGTCAGATACAACCAGCCAATAGGCTGGAACACAACACTCTCTCTCTCTCTTCCTCCTGTAGCCAGATATTCTAGTCAATAGGTTACAGAGGGAAGAAAGCATAGTAACTGGGATAAGGAAACTTCTTGTCTTCCTTTGCAGCTCAGTAACATGGAGATTTCAGCTGCAAATTTAATAAAGTATATCATAAAAATATTAGGGGAGTCCAAGCACCCACAGAGCTGGTGCCTATGTTTCTGTTCCCACTAGGGGTTTGTTCACTAACTAGCAAAGGGTTTTTCCTATATTCTTAGCCATACAGCTGTATGCAAATCTCCTTTTTAAGTAAAGAAATGTAAATATCTCTCCTGAAGAAACTGCAAATGAACGTCCTATGACACCAGCAAATACTTGTGAGAACACTTACGGTAAATCTTTAGTGAAACCAAGGGCTTTGAGGCTACTTCTCCTTCCATCATTTATCGTCTTGGTTTCACATCATATTCTTTTAACATCCTTTCAAATCCCTGTTTTGCTTATCTTTTGGAGGCCTACTATTTCCTCCTTTGATCCTCCAAGGAAAAACTCAAAGAAGAAAAAGAGAAGAATGAGAGCCAAAGTGAGGACATTGTTGTTATAAAGCCTTTGAAAAATACCTCCTATTTCACTGTTCCTAAAATACAACACTCTCCTTTACTGTGACCTCCTAACCTCAATATCTGTGAGGAGATTGTTGTACATAGAGATACATTTGTAATATCTTCATAATACATTTAAATAAAAGTCCAAAAAATTCTCAACAAATACAAAATTAACACAAATTAATTAAATATAATTATTTCTCTAGTCTTGATGGTATAAAAAAAAAGCACCCTTCAAGATATGAGAAAAACATTTAATGAAGATCCTCGAATTGATTAAAATGAATTATATAAAACCTGCTATCCATTGTTTAGACATGAACAGGTGCTTTGGATAGAAGTATCATTAACAGCGTAACCTGCTAAACTATAATTTCCTAGGATGAAAATAATCTTCTATGAATATAGATGACTCTTCATAATAAGAGCTCAAGTCTCTTCTTGTTAAATTGATTTTCTTTGGATGGGGTTGTTAAGGTTGATAGCAATTTGGATATTAGTGAATCTGACCTGATTATAACTGCAAAAACATGATCTATTCTATGACCCCACATTGCTGCTTTTTAACTGAGAAAGATGTATAATTTTTCATTTGCATATATAGGACATATAGAAGTCCTAAGGGCCCTTCTACTAAGCCGTGTAAGTGTCTATGTGCGCCCAACACACGCCAAAATGGAGTTACCGCCCAGCTACCACATACCTCTTGCGGTAATTTCATTTTTGGCGTGTGTTCAAAAAATAATTTTTATTTTCAAATGTGCATATCGGATGCGTGCCAAGTGGCATTTGATGCGCATAGGTCATTACCACCCGGTTACCGTGTGAAACTTTACCGCTATGTCAATGACTGGTGGTAAGGTCTCAGACCCAAAATGGATGCGCAGCAATTTTCATTTTGCCGGACGTCCATTTTCAGCAAACATTTTTAAAAGGCATTTTTTGAAGGTGCACTGAAAAATAATTCTGCGCACCTAAAACACACGTGTACACTACCGCAGGCCATTTTTCAGCGCACCTTAGTAAATGGACCCCCTAATTTTTGGACCAAAACCCCAAGGAGCTGAGAATTGTATTGGATTACCTTCACTTCTGAGAGCAAAAGCAGACTTTTTAATTTAGCTATTAACTAAATTGATAATCAAATTATCAATTATTAAGCACATTTGGAATAGATTGCTATGGTCTTATATATTGTTACCTTTTATTAGTATTTTTCTTATTTATTTATTTTGTAAGGAATAATAGCCTTAGCTCTGATCAAATAGCAAGTTATTATTCCTTTTACAACTGCCGTCCTTTTTTCAATTATTTGGAATGTTCTTTTAACTTCCTGCTCCAGCATACAGAACCACTAGGGCATTGCCCTCTAGTTTAAGGAAAAATACAGTACTTACTTAGTAGAAAATGAAACCATAATCCATTGATGCAGAACCTTGAACAGTGCAATTTGGAAGAATTTACAACAAATAATCTATCTGGTTTTTAAACTCTACTGGACCATGAACGCTCAGAAAATCCATTACTTGCATTGAGATATACTAATATGATTAATTTGATTCAGTGCCAGTGTCTAAAATGCAAATATTCAGGGCTTCAAGTAGAAACCAGTTGCTTTCAATAAAGAATCACAGTATTGAACGTGACACTGGGTAGTGCTTCATACTCTGCTGGGATTTTAAAACTAATAATAAAGGGTTTCATTCATCCAAAATTGTGTTAGGCTCTTAAAGGCATCTGTCATATGAGCAGATATCCAAATAATATTGAAAAACAAACAAACAAAGTAGGTGCTTACATTCCTTTATAGAATAGGTTCTGAATAGGCACTTTCTTGGTATGTAAATGTAGGTATCCCTATATCGAATTGCCCTCAAAATGAAGTTTAGAAAATTAACCGTAAAACAAGATACAGCAGCATAGTACACTAAAATGAGATTAGAAGAAAGCCATTTTTCAAAAAAAAAATAATAATAATAATAACTTTCAGTTTGAATGCAGTCAAATTATGTTGTTCTTAAATGCCAGAGGAAGAACGTTTCTGAGTCAGAGGCTAAGAGAAAAAACATGTATAGATAAGAAGAATAGAGGTAATTGTGAAGAAGAGAGAGCACAATCGGTTAGGAGAATGGAAGAGATGAACAAGGACTTACTGTGCGATCAAAAATGCAGTCAGGTAGGAAGAAGGCAGGTATTTAAATGCAAATGTGAGGATTTGTTTTTGTTTTAAGCTAGCAAATATGGACCTTGAAGACAGGAAGAAGTACCGGAGAACTAAAACTTTCCTGGAGGATTACAAGGGCTGCAGAGCTCTGAAATAATAAAAGTGGTCTCTGGTCAAAGGAATCAGAAAAATGAGTTAGAACAGCAAAATGAGAGAATGACAGCTATCAAAAGAACAAAAAAATCTTACTCACAAAAAATAGAAAATCTTAGAGGTTCTTTTACTAAGCTACGTTAAGCAGCTAGCAGGGATGGTGCTAGACATGATGCGGCTCAGGGCAGACATTAGGGAGGGGGGCCAAAGCTTGCTTGCAGGCCATCTTTCTTTCAACTTCAGGTGCATTTGGGGCCCCCTTTAACATGGGGACCCAGGACAATTGCCCTGTTTGCCTACTCCTAATGCCGTCCTGACAGAGTGGGTTTTACTGCACAGTAGATGTTAATATGGCTCCGAGCTAACATCTACTCCATGTTAAAACCGGTGGCAGGTTAACAAAATCCACACTAGCTACCTAATGCAGGTAGAGGCAGGAGCTCAAGTGGGTGAGAGGAATGACCAACTGTGACAGCTAGCATTTAGGTCAAAACCTGAACGGAGTGGAGGAATAGCCTAATAGTTAGTACAGTAAGCCAAGATCCTGAGGAACTGGGTCTGATTCCAGCTACAGCTCTTTGTGAACCTAGGCAAGCCACTAAGTCCTCCATTTTCTCAGGTGCAAAA
The DNA here is from genome assembly GCF_901765095.1 of Microcaecilia unicolor. Classification (NCBI taxonomy): domain Eukaryota; kingdom Metazoa; phylum Chordata; class Amphibia; order Gymnophiona; family Siphonopidae; genus Microcaecilia; species Microcaecilia unicolor. Next base: position 530,572,803 of record NC_044032.1, read on the forward strand.
AAACCCTTAGATTGTGAGCCCACTAGGGACAGAGAAAGTACCTGTATAAACCCCTGGATTCTATATATTGTGCTCAGATTTCTACGCGGAAATCAAAGCGTATCCCATAACAATAATGTATAACTTAATTAGTTAACAAGCTAATCAGTGCTGATAATTGAACATTAGCAAGTAATCATCAGCACTAATTGGCATTAATTAGAATTTACACACACTACTGTCTAAGCATATTCTGTAATATGGTGCGTATAAATGATAAGTCACATGGTTGAAAAGTGGGCGGGTCACAGGCATTTCTAAAATCTATGCACATTGTTATAGAATACACCCGCTCCATGCCTAATTTAAACCAGGTTTTAGTTGGTGTATTTGACCGTGAGTAAATTTAGTCGCATGGACTGGCACTCGATGTATTCTTTATACTGCATGGAAATTTAAGCCTATTCTATACAATTTAGGTGTACTTTAGAGAATATGCCTAGCCGTGATTTTTTGTCCACACAGAATTTTCAGGCATCATATATAGAATTTAGCTCATAATGCGTAGAGCATTGCAAACATCTAGTAGAGCGCTACAGAAATAGCTGCTAATAGCACAGCTGCACTTACCACCACCTCAAGACAAGGCAATAAGAGCTTCTTTTATCAAGCTGCACGTCAATATTGACAGAACCCATTCAAAGTGAATGGGTTTTGTCAGCATTACCGCACTGGGAGCCACTAGAGTGGCTTAATAAATGAGGCCCTAAATGTAGCTGTGCTACTGGTAGGTGAATGGTGCAGATACATACTTCCTTCCCCGTAACATCTAATTCCCCTGGAAACTCTTCTTCTCCTCCAGCCCCCACCTCATTTGGAGGCGATCCTATTATTCAATGGACAGGAGTGACTCCCATCTGTTTCTGGGAATGAAAATGGCCACCATGACCCCTAGAGGTAAGTACTGCTGCTAAGGTGCATCCTTCCATATACAGGAGTGTACACTGGGCTCAGACGTATCCACTATATAATACTGTTAGTTATGCGGGTATCTGAAGTACTTAGGTGCTAACACTAACACCAATATTTTGGCTGGCATAAAGGGACATATATACCCAGTTATACTAAGATTCTTGGCCACTATTTGGAAAACAGCATACTGGGCTAGATGGACCATCGGTCTGACCCAGTATGGCTACTCTTATGTTCTTATGTAAAACACCATGAGCGGAATAGGGCATTAGGTAAAGTACCATTGTTTGATTGGCCCTTTAAAAAAGTATCATTTGCACTACTGACTCTGTTTTAAATTCCCAGGAAAAGAAACAGGCATTGCACCAATTATTTTCTTTGTGGTAGGTAAAGAGTGCTCTGCCCTCACAGCCTTATACTGGGCTTGTATAGTGTAGCTCTAAAATGTGTTTAATTCTGACATCTTAGGATTTTTAGTGCTGCAGTCACTTCCTGCCATGGTATGTGAATGATGCATTGTGTGCAATTTGGTGTCGTACATACGGCAGCCATTTCTGCTTATATGTATAATCTTTACTATTAGTGGTCTTTTCTCCTGCAAAGGCCTCTTCTTTCTCTCAGCCAAGCTTGAGTCCTTTGTCTACCTGCTGTTATTGCCTGATTATCTTTAGTATCTTTGCTCTGATGGGTCAGCAAATATATGACCTCTCTCTCTAATCAAGGACTACCCCCTATGACCTCCTCTTTAGCTTGATCTCAGGTTAGTCAGGTTAGTTTTATATTGAGTGGAGGAGTAGCCTAGTGGTTAGTGCAGTGGACTTTGGTCCTGGGCAACTGAATTCAATTCCCACCACAGCTCCTTGTGACTCCATTGCCCCTGGTATAAAATAAGTACTATTTATTTATAACATTTGTATCCCACATTTTCCCACCTATTTGCAGGCTCAATGTGGCTTACATAATTCTGCAAGTGGTGATTACCAGTTCCGGATAGGAGAAATACATATAAGTAAACCACTTTGAATGTAGTTGCAAAAACCTTAGATAGGTGGTATATCGAGTTCCCTTTCCCTTCCCTTTAATGTTTTAAGTATTTCTTTATCAGTTAACCTTTCTTCTGTCTCATTTTGGTCCAATTTACAAATCTTAATTAAAACAATAAGCTTTGTCAGGTTGACAGATTATTTTGTGGCTAAACTCATCATTTTGGAAAAAAAATCTGTTTTTTTTTTTTAATTTAAACTGACTGCATTTTAAATCTAAACTGACTGCACTCTGAAACATGCATATGACTAACTTTAATGCTGAATTGGGTAGAAGCTCATTAACAGTGATTTCCAAACCTCTCCTCGGGGAGCCCCAGTCAGTCAGGTTTTCAGGATACCCACAATGAATATTCATGAATCAATTTGCATATATTGCAAATTTATCTCATGCATATTCTGGTACATATCCTGAAAATCTGACTGGTTGTAGTTCCTCCAGGACAGGTTTGGGAAGCACTGTCATAAGCATTAGACGTGTACCCTAGCCTATATATCTATATCTATATATCTATATCTATATCTATGTCTATATCTATCTATCTATCTATCTATCTATATCTATATATATATATATATATATATACCGTTTCCCCAAAAATAAGACATCCCCTGAAAATAAGACCTAGTAGAGGTTTTGCTGAATTGCTAAATATAAGGCCTCCCCCAAAAGTAAGACCTAGCTCCAAATTGTATCTTCCGCCTCCCGCCCCCCGGCTGAGCCCGCCCTCAACTCCCCGACATATTACCTTCCATTCCGTTGCGGAGACGCCGCCGTGTGTTTAAAGCTCAGCTGTTATTTTAAGTCGCTGCGGCAGCTCGAGTCCAGTCTCTCCCGTCAGTGTCCCGCCTTCCTCTGATGAGGTATTTCCTGTTTCTGCGAGGGCGGGACATTGTGAAGGGAAAGGCTGAAGTCAAGCCGCCGCTGCCCTTCCCCACAGATGTTCGGCAGCCTCCTGACATCTTTAAAACTGGGTGAGTGTCCCAACAGAAGGTACATGGGGAGAAGGGGGTATTAGGAACCCTAAGGACTAAGCTTACTTAGAATGCTGTACTTATCTTACGGTAGGTAAATGGAGATTCTGTGCACTGTATTGCTCAGTCTCCTTCTTTTTTGTTATAGGGGGATTGTTGTGCCGAATCATGTTTCACCAAGCTGTATCAAGGCTTCCCCTTAATTTACTTAATGCTGACTTCTTGTCCTGCTGCTGTGAAATTAAAAAGGCTGCTGAAATTCTAGGAAGCTACTGCTAAAAGTTGCAGTGGTCATTTTCTCTAAGAAGCTGCAATTTTACTGTAGTACGGTATTTTGAACAGCTTGTAGCCTCTGCAGCTGATATTGAGGTAAGCCTTGGAGTAAAGAACTGGAATAATCCAATCATGTTACCGTGTTTCCCCGAAAATAAGACCTAGCGCATCTTTGGGAGCAAAAATTAATATAAGACACAGTCTTATTTTCGGGGAAACAATATATATATATATATATATATATATATATATATATATATATATATATATATATATATATATATATATATATAAGTGTCCACTTGGTTTAGGGAACAGGGACCTGGAGGTTAGGGGCTGAGTGACTGTACAAGCTGAACTTTGCTAGCTGCAGTTTCAAGCACTATGGTTTAATAAGTGTGGATATTACTGTTACAGTAAAAATTTAAATAAAAAAAAATCTGCCTTCATTTGGTTAGTCATGACTTATCTCTTACTTTGTGTTTCTAATATTTGATATAAAATTAGATACTTTATATTCTTTGATTAGTTTTGTTAAAAAACGTGTCCTATTTATTACAGTACAGGCAAAGCCTGTGATTAACAAAATGAGGTGAAGAGAATACCGTTGTTAGAAGACTAATTTTTAATGCAGTTCTAATTGTTTCTATATATAACTTTCTTTCATTATTTTGGTTATTAAGGACTCACATTTTATATTCAAACCTAAGTGAAAAGTATTATTTCATTTTTCTTTGAGCTTTAGGAGGTAATGCCTCCACTTACCACCACTTAAGAGGTTTCCTATAAATGGGTATGATTATACATATTTAAGAAACACTTAAGAACACATCTGTCTCAGATAGTTTTCAGAAATTGCATAAATAATGTGTCATTTCATATTGCCGGATTTAGGACCTCTTTTATCAAGCCACGCTAATGGCTTACGGTGTGGTAATGCCGACAAAGGCCATTGATAAAAGAAATCCTTAATCTCCAGTTAAAGGAACATGAAACAAAGTATGGTAATCTAAATCAATCTACAAAATCTCAGGCAGGGAGGAAAGAAGCTGGGGGAGGAGGCTGAAAGTTTATCCAGGACACCTGGGGTGGGGTGGAGAAGTTATTTCCCTCTTAATGCAACCTAAAGGGCCTTAATGAAGCTTGACAATTTACCACTGCAATATTTAAATTGCTGTGGATTACATAGTAATGATATGCAAAACATTCAAAGGCATGTTTTGAATCTCATTACTCTATGGAGCACTTTTACTAAGCTGTTGTAAAAAGTACCCTTCACGCTCCATAATGCAGGTTTTTTTTCCCATGTACTAAGGTAATTTTTATTGTAGCCGTAAAAATGGCCTTTCTATATTTTTGTGTTAATGGTTGTGTTATCAGTGCACAGCCATTAAAAATGTACTGCATGAGCACTTACCACCACACATTTTGTAGGCGGTAAGGGCTCATATAGTATCTGAGCACTAACTAGTTAGTATGTGCTAAAATAGTTATGCTAGTTAGCACAACAATGCCCACTCTCTGCCCCAGATATGAGCCCTCAAAAAGAAATGTTTGCGTACAGTTAGCTCGGACACATTTGGAAGTTACTGTGAAATGTATGTGTGCAAACCGCAGTACACCATTTTTAAGCTGCTTTAGGTGTATGTTAGCACTTAACACAGCTTAGTAAAAGGTCCCTGTGAAATAAGCAGAGGCAAAAGGGGTCATGTGCCGGCGTCGGCATGTGCCTCTCTTTCCTGCAATAACTGGCCGTGTGACAAGTAAAGCAATTGCCATGTGGCCATTTCTGGGGGGGGGGGGGGGGGGGGAGCCCTTACCACCTCCTATTGAGGTGGGGATAAGGGCTCCTGTGCTAACCCAGTGGTAAATAGGCAGCACATGCCACAGCCCAATTTCTTCCGGGTACACTTCAGCGGTATAAAAATAAATATATTTTTGAAGCGCTGGATATGACAGCACACTAGGGGTGGGAAATACTGGCGATCTGCGTTGGAAACACAGAGGTACTTCCTGTTTAGCAAGGGGTAAGCCTGTGTTGGGCTTACTGCCGCTTAGTTAAAGGGGCCCAGTGTGTTTTTGCCTTTAAAATGTATTGGATATTTTCCTGTCTTAAATATGTCTGAAGAATATTTCTCCTGTTTGGCCAAGCAGATGGTGCTTGTTCATGCTTAAAGCTGTTACAGAGGACTGACAACTTTTTTCTTTTATTTGCACACAGATAATAGTAAGTGCATGTAGTAATGTAACCAGTTTTTATTTGACTGTTCTGGGCTCTCATTGGCCTGGAGTTTTAAATTACCCAGCAGGGGCCGTGAGAATGGAACACCTATTGATCAAACTGATTTGTCAGTCACCAGCAGAGACCCTTCCAGATATGGATACTGATATAGGCCAGAGACATAAGTACATAAGTATTGCCATACTGGGACAGACCTAAGGTCCATCAAGCCCAGCATTCTGTTTCCAGCAGTGGCCAATCCAGGTCACAAGTACCTGGCAAGATCCTAAAACAGTACAATACATTTTATGGTGCTTATTCTAGAAATAAGCAGTGGATTTTCCCCAAGTCCATTTTACTAATGGTCTAAGGACTTTTCCTTTAGGAAGCCACCCAAATATTTTTTAAACTCTGCTAAGCTAACCACTTTTACTATATTCCTTGGAACCAATTTCCAGAGTTTAATTGCACATTGAGTGAAGAAATATTTTCTCCGATTCGTTTTAAATTTACTGCTTTGAAGCTTCATTGCATGCCCCCTAGTCCTAGTATTTTTGAAAAGAGTAAACAAGTGATTCACGTCTAACCACTCCACTCCACTGATTATTTTATAGACCTCTATCATATCTCCCCTCAGCCGTCTTTTCTCTAAGCTAAAGAGCCCTAGCCACTTTAGCCTTTCCTCATAAGGAAGTCATTCCATCCCCATTATCATTTTTGTCGCCCTTCTCTGTACCTTTTCTAATTCCACTGTATCTTTTTTGAGATACGGTAACTGAGGCAGAGGGCTGGTCAACCAACCAATGTTACTGGTAAAGATCATATCCTATGGAAAGGGGGCTTGCTTGTTGTACAGAGAGACTGATCCTGCTAATCCTAATAAGTAGTGGACAGCAGGCAAGCAGCTTGTAATGCACAGTGCATACAGAGAACAGCTTCTACAGATTGCACATGACATTCCACTAGCAGGACATCAGGGGGTGACATGCACATGCACAAGATTGACACAGAACTTCTATTGGCTGGGAGTATCTCGAGCCATAGCTGACTATTGTCAAATCTGTAATGTGTGCCAAAGAGTGGGTAAGACCCAAGATCACACTTGAGGTCCCCTGAAACCTTTACACATTATCAGTGAGCCATTTGAGAGAATAGCTGTAGATATAGTGGGGCCTCTAGCTGTCCATAGCTGGACTGGGAAAAGATAAATATTGACAGTGGTGGACTTTCCTGTCAGAAATCCTGAAGCAGTAGTAGCCTTATCCTCCATAGAATCACAGAAAATTGCCACTACTCTGCTAGAAATATTGTCCCGGGTATGATATCCACAAGAAATACTCTCAGACCAAGGAACACAGTTTATGTCTGAGCTGATCCAGAATCTATGGGCATACTGTGGAGTGAAATCTGTATATGCCAACCCATATCATCCTGATACTAATGGGTTGGTGGATAGATTTAATGGGGTATTAAGGCATATGTTAAATACTTTTGTAGAAACAAGAGACCAGGACTGGGAAAAATACTTATCCTTCCTACTGTTTTCATACAGAGAAATACCTCAGGAGTCTATAGGGTTCTCCCCATTTGAGCTGCTTTATGGCTAGAGGGTGAGAGGGCCCCTTGACCTAATATTGGGAGGAGAAAGTTGACACCTCTGACACTCCTGTAATTGAATATATTGTTAATATTTGGCAGAGATTAGAAGAACTTGTGGGCTTTGTCAGAGATAACTTGCAGGCAGCCCAGACTAAGCAAAATAGCTGTTATGATCATAAATCCCAAAATAGAGAGTTTTATAAGGACTAGCAGGAGCTTGATTTAGTCCTAGTACATCACAATAAACTTCAATCTAATTGGGCGGGACCTTACAACGGCATAAGGTGCCTGAATGATACAAACTATGTTATATATATGGACTCTCAAGACAGAAAGCAGCGTACCTTTCATGTAAATATGTTAAAGGGCTATGGTGCTAGCGATGTGCGGCATATCAGAATATTGCCAGGATAGTGATACCATACCCAACCTCCTAGCGGAGACATTACCAGAGGGCTCTGACACTGAAGAGAGACCATCTAAATGTACAGACTGTGGAACAACCTTCATTTAAAAGGTAGAACACAGAAAACATGTATAAAAGAGACACATTTTACATGCTCTAAGTATGAGACAGATTTTAGGATGAAGAAAGAGCTAATGCAGCACCTGAAAAATAGTAAACTGAATTATTTACAATATGGGAAAAGCTGTATCAATAAAGCAAACATTACAGAACATCAGAAAACATTAATGAGAGAATATATTCATGTTATGGTTATGATAGTAGTTTCAACCAGGAAGAAAGCTTCACAAGAAATGCAAAACTTCACCCAAGAGAGAGAACAGTTTCAATTACACAGTGTAAGAAAAGTTTCAGTTGTCAGAAATTATTGTCAAAGTAGCATAGAATCCATTCAAGAATGAAACTGTTTACATGCCCAGAATGTAGGAAAAGCTTTATTCATAAATCACAGCTAACTAAGCATCAGATAATCAACACAGGAGTAAACCATTTACATGAGCTGAACATGGTAAACACTTATTTCAGAAGATACTCATTATTCACAAAATGAAGCATGCAGGATTGAAACTGTTGGCGTATACTGAGTGTGGTAGAGACTTCTGTTATAAGCACCGGAAGGGCAGTGAAACTTATAACGCTGATAACCTCTTCAGAGACGAAGAGCCAGAACCACCCTTACACTGGATTATCAAGACTCAATCAGCGGTCTGTAGTTAGGCCACAGTCCGGGGTCTCACTCTTGAGGAGGGAGGTGTGACATAACAGTGTGTTTTAAACCTGTAAAATGTATTGGGTATTTCCTGAACTGTATTTCTCTAGTTTGGCCAAGAGGTGGGACATGTTTATGCTTTGAAGCTGCTGCAGAACTAAGGCTGTTCTCTTTGTTTAAACCTTTTGGAAAGACAGTCTGCAATATACTTTCAAAGGTTGTTCTGGCCTCTGTTTGGCCCAGGAGCTCATTTGATTTGGATTTTACTGGCTTTCCCCCCAGTCTTAACCTGGGAGAAGAGAGAGACAGATCTCTTTGTTAAGACCCTGTAAACAGTTACATTTGGTAACTTGTGAGTGGCTCTATGTCCTGATCTTCCCAGGTACTTTTTAGAAAGTAAACAAATGTTTAGTTAGTGTTATAATTGATCCATATTTCAATTATCTGTTATTGTTTGCTGATTGCACTTTTTGTTTCACCGTTCAATATATTTTTAGACAATAAACAATTTTCATTTTATTGCCTCTTTGTCTGGACTAATAAAGAAGCCTGGTAGTTTGTATGTTGGATCTGTGAGTGTTTTCTGGAAACTGTGGGACCACTGGGAGTGTGACCTCCAGTAACCTAGAAATCACTGGGGATAATTTGAGAGTGGGAGACTCGCCCAGAGGCGGCTGTGATCTAATCAGTGGTAGGAGGGTGCTAGTGTAGAGCACAAGTGGCAGGTGCAGGTGGACCTGAGCTGCGCTGGGGATAGGCTCTCTAAGTGACCATGGGTTAACCCCCGGTGGGTGGCTAGGTATTTCGTGACATAAGGTCACAAGAACAGCATGCTGACTCACACCATACATAGGCAGGGTCACATATAGTGAGGTATCTTTGTTGTTGCAATACATGTTCTTGATTTTTCATAAGATAGAATAACAAACCTTTGGTGAAATCAGAATGCCCAGAATATCAACATATTAGCCATACTGGGTCAGACTAATGGCCATCTAGCTCAGTATCCATTTCCCAATAGTGGCCAATCCAGATCACAGGTACCTGGAAGAAACCCAAATCATTGGGAGAAAATGGAGGATTGTGCCTGGGCATGTGCTGAAGTCAGAATCCTCCCTGAGAAGCTTTGACAAGTCTGGACTGTCAAAAGAAAAAGACTGGGCCTGTAAACCTCGCGTGAGTTCCAAGGTGAGAGCGGTAAGGCCCGATAACTGCTCTGAGAGCTGTGAAAATCTAGGATCCAATGCACGCACTATTGATTTAGTGAGTTCAGCAATGAAAGTGTCCGAGATCAGCTGCAGCTGCTTTGAAGGAAGAGAGGCCACCATGATGGTGTCAGATGCGTGATTCCATTCAGTTTTTCTCCGAGGTGGTTTAGAGGGCGTCACCATGGAAGATTGTGTAATATATTTGTCCATAGACCAGAGGGGATTGCTAGAAGAATAAATGGGTACACAAAATGATCTGGGAAGCAGCGAAGTAGCCTGATCAGGGAAGGGGACACAAGCAGCTCGCAGGCAATATGTCCAGAGCCACTCACGGCATCACGTGACTCCCTAAAATAGCCATTTTGATGTGGACAAGGCACACAGGGCTTCCAAAATAACGTCCATTATACAGTAGTCTTTCCCATTCTCAGACAAAATTTAATAACGATAATTCAAAATTCTTATAACATTGTCTGAAATACTTTGTGGGAAAATGTCATTAAAATCCATATTTGTCCCTGCTTGCAATCTTTTGACAGTTGTTTAAGGTCTCAATCTCTAAGCAATGTAATTCATTGCAAAGCGGCAGGTGTTTACTGGTATATCTGTGGCTGTCTGCATGTTGCCTACCTCCAATCAATTTCCCAGCCTGGCACATCAGTTTCCCCACAGTCATTCCATCACTGTTCAATGAAGCATACTATATTCTATTTGCCTCTTATTGTGTTCCTTTAATTCATCATGATACTCATGCTATTCCTTTATTAAAAGCTATTGTGCTGGCCCCAACCATATTCCCTTTAAAATGTCTTATAAGTTTAAATGTAATTTTTTTCATCTACTGACAAATCTTACAAAAAGAACCTCATTAGTTTTAGATCTACATATAATATACACAAAACTCATTTAAAAAGAAACTACACATTTATATGTAGAAATAAAGGGGCTTCTTTTACTAAACTGTGTCAGAGCTAATGTGTGGCCTAACAGCTTAAAATGATGTGCTGCGGGACACATTCAGGTGCCCTATGGTAACTGCAAAATTAGCATGTACTAACCATGTGCTATAAGATATATATTTTTGAGGGGGTAAGTCAGGGGGTGGAGATTGGGCATTTTGTGCTAATCACTTAGCATAGCTATATTACCACATACTAACTGGTTAGTGCAAGAATACCATATGAGCCCTTACCGCCTAAAAAATGAGTGGAAGTACGTTCTCTTGCAGTAAAAATGTTTAATGGCCACCTGCTAAAGGACACATTAGTTCATGTCCATCAGCACAAAAAAAAAAAAAGGCCATTTTTACGGCTGCAGTAAAAATGGCCCTAGAATGTAGGAAAAACCCACATAAGGGAACACTGAGGCCACATTTTGCTGCAGCTTAGTAAACAGGCTCCAGAGGTAGCTGTAATATTAAAAGGGGAAGTTTTTTTCAAATGTTGTTCCATGCCTTTTTCTGGGTGTATTGCAAAATTGGATTCCATGTACTAGAAAAAAAACAATGAAATTGTAGCTAACCTGCTTATTTTCAAAGGAGAAGGCCGGCCATCTTCTGACACAAATCAGGAGATGGCTGGCCTTCTCCTAATGCCGGCCAAATCGGTATAATCAAAAGCCAATTTTGGCCGGCTTCAACTGCTTTCCGTCGCAGGGCCGGCCAAAATTCAAGGGGGCGTGGCGGCAGTGTACCAAAGTCGGGACGGGGGCGTGGTTAAGAGATGGGCGTCCTCGGCCGATAATGGAAAAAAGAAGGGCGTCCATGATGAGCATTTGGCTGACTTTACTTGGTCCAATTTTTTTCATGACCAGGCCTCAAAAAGGTGCTCGAACTGACCAGATGACCACAGGAGGGAATAGGGGATGACTTCCTCTTACTCCCCCAGTGGTCACCAACCCTCTCCTACCCAATAAAAAAAAAAAAAAATTAAAAACATTTTTTCCAGCCTTTATGCCAGCCTCAAATGTCATACCCAGCTCCATGACAGCAGTATGCAGGTCCCTGGAGCAATTTTTAGTGGGTGCAATGCACTTCAGGCAGGCAGACCCAGGCCCATCCCCCACTACCTGTTACACTTGTGCTGGTAAATGTGAGCCCTCCAAAACCCACTGAAGCCCAGTGTACCCACATGGAGGTGCCCTCTTTACCCCTTAGGGCTATGGTAGTGGTGTACAGTTGTGGGGAGTGGGTTTTGGGGGGGGGTTGGGGGGCTCAGCACCAAAGGTAAAGGAGCTATGTACCTGGGAGCAATTTGTGAAGTCCACTGCAGTGCCCCCTAGGGTGCCCGGTTGGTGTCATGGCATGTGAGGGGGACCAGTGCATTACGAATGCTGGCTCCTCCACGACAAAAGGACTTGCATTTGGTCATTTTTGAGATGCCCATCCTCGGTTTCCATTATCGGCGAAAACCGAGGTCGTCCATCTCTAAGGTCGACCATCTCAACATTTAGGTCGACCATCTCTTAGGTCGACCTAAATGTTGAGATTTGGGCATCCCCAACCATATTATCGAAACAAAACATGGACGCCCATCTTGTTTTGATAATACGGGATGCCCCGCCCCTTCGCGGGGACGTCCTCAGAGATGGGCGCCCTTAAGGATGGGCGTCCCCGTTCAAAAATGCCCCTCCACACCCATTATATTTATATGGGCATCTTATTATGCAATGTGTGCTAAATCTGTTAGCATACCTTAATAGAAGGACCACTATATAATAAATAATAGTGCATGTTTGAAAAGCCTCATCTATATGTATATATCACAAATCTTTAGGAATATAAATCCTTGAGATTATAGGGTTATTAAACAATAAATAAAATACTTTTACACTGCATTTTTAATTGAACTAATTCATGTCAATTTTTGAAATACATTTATAGTTAGAATACTTTAAAAATGTTACTCCTTATCTCATTAGAAGGAAAGAGTATATTATTATGATTTTTTTTTCTCAGAGATGTAAAAATATAATATTAATATGATTTTTTTTTTTATTATTTAGGGTCCTAGGCCATGTGGTGTAAGGTTCCATATAAATATCCCAGTTTATAAAGGATATGGAGTTTGGAATTGAGATGAACTGGTTTGGACTCTTATAAAAGATATCTAAGGATAAGCAGGACACCCTATGACTGGCAGGAACACTGATTTTAGAAACCTGTATGTAAGGATATTGCAGGTTTAATTAATAGACTTCAGCTATAGTTATATGGTTTATTCATGATTAATAATCATTTTAGGGGCCTTCTAGCAAGCTGAGGGAAAAAGGGCCCTGCAGTAGTGGCAGGGACCATATTTCCCATGCACCAGGGCCCTTTTTACCACAATGGGTAAAAAGCCCCCAAATCAAAATGGCCACACTGTAAGAAACCTCTTACCATGTGGCTATGCTGAAGGGAGCCCTTACCACCCCCTCATTGAGGTGGCAGTAAGTGCTCCGGCTGTAACCCGGCTGTAACCAAGCAGCACACAGAGATGGTTATCCCTGTGTTATCCCTGCGCTAACCATTTTTGGGATTTTTCCCCCCCAGAAATGGAACGTGCTTGACCCAGGACTACTGCTGGTGGCCATATTGGGCCGGTGGTAGTCCCAGAATAGTGAACGGTAAGCCCGTATTGGGCTTATTGCCACTCTGTAAAAGGGCCCCTTTTTTCCCATAGACTATTAAAACAGCCATATTTCATTGTGGTAGGTATGATCTTCCATGACACACAAATCAAGATCTAGCAAATCTACTATCAAATATCTTTTTTCACTGATAATAGGAGCATGTTGTCTCTGTTGTTAATAATGAGAAGCCGAAGTAGCAGGAGAAAGCCGGAACCAGCCTTCTCCAATAATGGAGCTATGAAAGAATGGCAACGAAGAACTAAAAGCATCCCAAAGTTACTGCTTAAAACCTGAGTGTTGGAAAAATCATTAGTATTCTAATTCTAAGCAATTGCATCAATTAATAGAATAAATGTTTCAATGTTTAATATTTCCAAACAGAGTGTGAAAATGCTACATTGAGCCTTGGGGAACAAAATTTATTATAAACCAGAAAAATATTTGAGTTGTGATCCTGCTTTCAAATGACAGTGTAATATGTTATGGATCATTTGATTTTTGCATGAAAATGTAGCTCAACACTCTAAAAGGCACATGTTGCTAACGGCATGTGTTGCAGTCCTTTCTTTATAGCAGCTGGCAACTAGCAAATGCCAGTCAAAACACAAAATGTCAAGCAGCAACTCTACCAATATACATATTAGTTTGAACAATTGCACATAAATGAATCATGGTGATTTGCTTACAACAATCTAAAAAACAAAGTAAAAGGCCTATATTTACCTTCCATTTTTCACCAGCTCCAAATACTGGTTTCAGTAATGGTGTTTTATTAAGTTTCCATACTATAAATGTATTTCAGACTTTAATCCTAGGATGAATTATTATTATAACACTTTTTGCTTAGATTTCACAGAAACTACTGATTTAAACAACAGTTTTAAATAGCAGTGATGTAAATAAGTGTAATGGGATTTGATATGCTGCCTTTCTGTGATACAATCAGTGGTTTACAATTATTATATGCAAGTACTTTTTCTTTCCCTAGGGGGCTCACAACCTTATACCTGGGGTGGAAGGTTAGATGGCCTGTCCGGAGTCAGAAAGAGCAGGAGTGGGAATTGAACCCAGTTCCACAAGTTCTTAGCCCACTATACTAGACATTAAACTATTCCTCCTCTCTGGCATGCTTGCCCCCTGATACCATATTTGTTTGTTTGCTTGCTTATATATTCATTAACTATTCAATTTAATATACTGCTCAAGTTAGACACATATAAGCATATATATATACTAGTAAAAAAGGCCCGCTAGCAAGGTTATCATCTAATGGCGATTATGTTTTTTAAAGGAACTGTTAGGAAGAATGTGCTGTGATGATAAAGAATACTTGGGAAGGGTGTATAATGAGTAATATGGTCCAGGGGTATGACATGTGGATTGTTTTCTTTTTTTTTTTTAATCTTTTGTGTTTTGTTTTGTTTTAATTTTTATTTATAGTATATGGTGCTAAATTTGAGTACCATAATTTGCATGCTCTCCCGAGATGCACATGTAAATTAGTTGGGTAACAAGCCAATTCACATCAATAATTGAGTGTTAACAACCAATTAGTGATGTTTAATGGCACCCATTCAAATCTGCACGCACATAAGGCTGCTATTCTGTAAGGCATGACACTTAACTGGAATAGCATGTAAGTCTAAAGGAGGATGGCAAAGGGAGGAGCTTGGACATGTCAGGGACCTTCCAGAAAGCTACTCACATTCTTACAGAATACTGCTTCAGCATACCTAACCTGGGCACCAACATTTACAGCAGGTTTCAGCAGGTGTAATCTGTTGCCAAAAGGTAGACAAAGTATAGAATTGTGCATAGTGGTAATTTTTTTCTGGCACCAATTTTTGAACTTCATTTATAAAATTCTCTCCAAAATGCACCACAAAAAATATACAACCAATCAAGGAAAACAAGTAAAAAAGAAAGAAAGAAAGAAAGAAAGAAAGAAAGAAAGAAAGAAAGAAAGAAAGAAAGAAAGAAAAGAGACATAGAGGAGAGAACCCAGCTTCCAGGAAAGCCGGGCATTCTTGTTGCAAACCCTTTAGATTCCTCACTACACCTTATCCATGAGATTCAAAAGAAAGCCAGGTTTAAGTTATTTCTTAAATTTGGATATAACTCTCTCCTTCTGAATAATAAGACATCTAAATCCGATTTGAGACATTTTGTAGAAAACATCCAAAAATCCAGTCATGAGCATGGTCATTTTCAAACCGGTAAAACATCCAACATTTTATTTCAAAAATGGCCACTTCCTAGATGTTTTTGCGCTCAGTGCATCTTCTTTTAAGGACCACAAAAAATAAAAAGAAGTCCAAGGGGAAAATGTAAGGAGCGAAGGGACGCACTGTTCTTAATACGTTGAGTATTTTTCTGTGAAGCATTTTGAACTCCTTCTATACTATCAAGAAGAAGTTTGATCTCTAGATTTTCATTTTATAATAGATTACTACTTGATCCCTGACACAGGCACTGTGCACCGAAACACGGCCCCTGTCAGGTCGTTATTGAAACATTTGATCATTAAAGGAATTGTGTCCCATTTTTGAAGGCTCCTGGTGCTTTTTGCTATATTTTGGACCTTGTTTTGTACTTTATACCCTCTCTGCACTGTGACTCTTATTAAATTAATCATCCAGAAAACTCTCCCAAACAATAGCAAACAAATAGCAAACTCTACATTATCAACCAAACCTTATATAAACTAGGGCCAAGGCTCAACATAGATGGAGGAAACCTCATCAGAATCCCACCTTCACAAACATATGTGATCAGTTGGTCCCATCAATGATTAGAAGTAACTTAGGAATTACACATTTGGAGGGTCTTTTACAAAACTGCACTAGCATTTTTTAGCTCACAGTAAAAATGAACTGGTGGTAAATGCTGAGATGCCCATTATATTCCTATGGGTGTCTCAGCATTTACCGCTAGCTGATTATTACAATGAGCTAAAAATGCTAATGTGACTTTACAGAAGGCCCCCCTTGGTCTATTGATCCAGTTTCAAAGAGGAAATTTGTTTTGAAATGTACAATTACTTGTGACATGGACTTTGGGGTCTACGTGGTGATATGCTCATGTCCTAAAGTGTAAGTAACATTGGGCAGACCACTCATTCTTTCAAAACGAGAATGATTGAACATAAAAGTTGTTTGAAATGCAGTAGAGAACAAGATCCCCTTGTTCATCACTGTTTAGAGTTGAACCATAATTTTTCTTCATTGCTTTGCTGTGTATCAGACCGGGTCCTGATTGGTGTCTCAGATCAATATTTGATTCTTTCACAACGTGAACAATTTTGGATTTTGAAGTTGAAAAGTGAGGAACCGAATGGTTTGGATTGAGAACTCAGGAGTGTTGGTAAAGATTGGAAATTATGTCATATTTTCTATTTAAAAAGTGAAGGCTATGTTTAAGCAGCCATTGACACTAGAAGAGAGCAGTGCGAGGTTTAAGCAAATAGTAAGTTTTGTGACATGAAGAACAATCTCTAATCTTCACAGGCAGTTTGTGGATGAAGTGTGGCACATCCTTCTGCATGGAAAATTGTTTTTATTCTGGTGTTTTTGGAAAATTGTCTTTAATGAATGTCTACTTATTATTGTTTATTTCCTACAATAGCACCTAAAGTATTTTTCTTTTTTTCCTCAGTATTTATCCTCTCCTTCTGATTCAATTGAGCATACGTTTCATATATGTAGACATGGACCTGTGTATGTTTCACAAGAACTAATGCATTTAAGTGACTTATGCAACCGCTGGAGCTAGACATGATTTTAAATTCCACTAATCACTGGGGATCATCCATTTGCCTACATATGGATTGAATGCATGTTCTGCAACCAAGCTGGAATGCAAATGATCAGTTTATAGGCAGCAGTTTACAAATTCCTTTTGGTAGTGCAGCAGAGCCAGGGAAGACAATGCCATATCACAACTTACTCCATCTGCTCAGATGAACAGAACTCCCCAGATACACTTTCATTTGTTTATATTTTTCTACATAACTAGGAAGGATTAAAATGAAGAACAGAAACAAAGAACAATAGAATGGTCAGGGTTGTTTTTTTTAGTGTAAAAAACAATTTGGCATTTAAAAGCATCCTAGAACATGCTGTAACTTAGATGACTTGTTTCCTTTGAAACATAAATAACATTTGGTAGCTATAACTGTAATGATCTGCTTAAGTAACTTTTATTTAGTTTGGCTCATTTATCTAGACATAGGAGTTACTGTGCTTATAGTACAATACTCTATATCCATTATTTCTTAAAACAAAATCTTGATAATGTTTGCAGCTCTATATTGCTGCATGGTTTTTAACCTAGGTATGCTTTACTGCATGCCAAGAAACTCTTCTGTTGAACTGTATATTTTAAGCAGTAGAAACAAGATCATCATAGAAGTTCATTCTATGCATGATGGAGAATACTGAGCTTTCTGTCCTTTAAATTAGAGATCAATACATCCTACTGATTGGGCAAAAAATATTCTTACTGGTCAGGATAGTAAGATGCTGGTAATTTAAAGGTGCAGATTTATATAAGACTGACAATGTCTATTATTCTCTGTTTTATTTTATTTATTTACTAGTAAAAAAAGGCCCGTTTCTGACAGAAATGAAACAGGCACTAGCAAGGTTTTCCTCGGAGTGTGTATGTTTGAGAGAGAGTGTGTGTGAGAGATGGAGTATGTGTGTCAGAGAGAGAAAGAGACAGAGACAGAGTGTGTGTGTGTGTGTTTGTGTGAGAGAGAGTGTGTGAGAGATAGCGTGTGTGTGTGAGACTTTGTGTGTGTGACAGAGATAGAGTGTGATAGACAGAGAGTGTGTCAGAGAGAGTGTATGTGAGAGACAGTGAGTGAGTGTGTGCCCCCCCTCTCGCAGGGCCCCCCTCCCCACCCCACCTCTCTGGTCTCAGGACCCCCACCCCACCTCCCTCTCCCCTGCCCCCCTCCAGCCATCCATGTCCAGCAACCCTCCCCTCCCCCTGCCCCCTCCAGCCATCCATGTCCAGTGACCCTCCCCTCCCCCACGCGCATCAAACCCGCTCGCCACCCGCAGCTGCCACTGGTAACGCTGTCCTGCCGCTGCTGCTTCTCCTGTTGAGCAGCAGCGGCCGCTACAAAAAGGAAAAAAGCAATAAATGTTTTTAAACATCAAGCGCAGCACCGCAGACAGCCATCAGGCATTGGCTGTCGGCTCTGCAGCCGCTCCTCCTCTCGCCTCTCACGTCACTGCGCTCCTCCAGGGTCTTACTCCAGGGGCACATTTCCTGCCCTGCTCTCTCTTCCCCTCACATCCGGCACATACGTTTTAGTGAAACTGAGTATACATGCATGCTCAATTTAATTAAAATGCGCATGCCGGACTTGACATGAAGAGAAGAGAGAGCACAATTATTTGCTAACATCTAAAAGAGATTTGTCCTAGCAACAACTAGAAGATGGTCAAAATATGGATGTTTTAGATGTATAATCTCTGTTGGAGAATGTAGAAGTGGTGGTTCCAGCTTGCCTGCCAGTAACTCCAGCACTGACTTCTGATCAGGACCAGCTGTTTCTTTAGACATTGTGACACTCCTTTTTGAATTGTACAGCAAGGATATTTCCTCACATGTCTAAGGAAACACAGAAGCAACAGCAGCAACTTTCATTGGTGAGACCTGGTGTCATGCAACTGGGAGCCTCATTTTTTTTCTGACATTTCCATGTAAATATATTTTGAAGTTTCAATCTGTAAAATATTTATCCTTTGAGCCCACTCAGTTAACAGAATTTGATAGTAGTATTAGAAATCCATCAGCCTATGTTTTTCCATCAGCCTATGTTTTTAGTAACAACATTTGTTTGTTGAGCTTTGATAGATTTCTATAATGTTGTTTTAAAAACTGATTTTGATTTGCTTGCTCTGTGTGTTTAATTATGAATTCCAGCTAACTGAGCTGACCTCTTCCTTGTTAAGCCTCTTTGAACCTGTGGAGAAAGTGGATTATAAATTCTTGAATAGAATAGAACTGTGTGTTTGATTTTTTAGTGTCGGATCTCTGTTTGGGCCCTTTATTGTTTACATTTCTCCTCTTAATTCCTCTTTCATGGTAGTCTAGATGTACAGGGTGAGGCAAAAAAAAAAAAAAAAACCCTAGAGATTTTTGCAGTTTTCTCAGCAACTACTTTGAATTTCAATAACAAATTTTATGTACTAAGGATTCTGTTTACTAAGGTGCACTAGCATTTTTAGCACGTACACAAAATTAGTGCACGCTAACTGTGTAGGCACCCATAGAAATATTGTGGGCGCCTACACAGTTAGCATGCTCTAATGATTAGCTGCACTAAAAGCACTAATGCGCCTGTAGCACGGCTTAGTAAAAGGGCCCTTAATTAGTAATTATACTTACATATTACTATTAAACAGCATTTAATTATCTTGTTATGTTGCTGTTACAACATTTTAGTGTTACTACCTAGCGCATTAAAAATGTTTGAGCTAAAACAGTACAATAACATCATTCAAATGATACAATAAACAATGTATCAGAATTTCACAGTCACTGAGAATGCTCAAAGTATCCACCCTAACTTTAACATAGGCCTTCAGTCACTTTGGGAAGTTCTTAACAGCCTTGTTGATTGGTCCCTGTGGCAGGCTGTCCCAAATCATCTGCAGCACTTCCTTGAGTTTGATGATTGTTTGCGGTTTTGGGTGGAGCTTGTGACAGGCCTCCAACATTGCTCCCCAGACAAAAGTTTACATCACTGTGAGGTCATTAACAGTACACAGGTACTTTTGGATATTTTTTTTTCAAATAATGGTAGTTTTACAGTGCAAATATTTTTGAACTCCTGAAAATGGCTGTGTGGTCATGATAAAAAGTCTGTAACTTCACTTGGCACATAATTATAAATTTATTTATTTTTGTTATATTTGTACCCCATGCTTTCTCACTTATGGCAGGCTCAATGCGGCAGGCAATGGAGGGTTAAGTGACTTACCCAGAGTCACAAGGAGCTGCCTGTGCCGGGAATTGAACTCAGTTCCCCAGGACCAAAGTCCACCACCCTAACCACTAGGCCACTCCTCCACTCCTTTATTTAATAACATTAAATAAAGGTGTAAAATTTCACTTTGAAATTCCAAGCAGTTGCAGAGAAAATAGCAAAAAACTCTAGGGGGGGTATTTTTTAACTTCCTGTATATGTTGGTAAATATTGTATTCCCTTATTATTTAGTGTCACCTATTTTGGGTTATTACCAATGTATATTTCTGTACAAGTATGATTACTTGGTTGTAATAATAATAGAGAATACACTGCTCAGAAATTTATATTATGGTGGTGGAGGGAGAGGGAAGGAACAAAGTAAAAGGCAAAACCTGTATAGGGTGCTAGAAGAAAGTGGAAAGACTAGAAATGTTGACTCAGATGATTACTGAGTCAAAACAAGAGGTAGAGAAGGGAGAAAGTGGTGAACCAGGGATAGGAAAGCAGAGGGAGGAAAATCACTGAGGTATGGAGCAAGAGTGTGTTCTACTTCTAAAGTTATACTAGAAATAGAGAGTTGCTGGGTCAAATTGTCCTTGTTGCCTGTGCATTAACTGCTTATGTAGGGGAGAGAAAATTACAGACAGAGATTAGGTCAAACTGCACTTGCTGTTTATGAGTTAACCGTCATTGTGAAGGAAAGAACAGACAAGACCTAAGCTGCTGCATCCATTGTGCTTTTACAGAGAAGGGGAAACAGTGAAAGAGAATCACTCACTGTCTGTGAATTAGCAAGCACAATAGGAAAAAGCATAGGAGGGAATAGAGTGCTGCTAAGTTCAGAGGCCTCTTTATTTAATTATGGGGCCCTTTTACTAAGCTGTGGCAAAAAGAGGTCTTAGCGCCTCCTTTCTTCAAATAGCCTCTTTTCATTTTTTGTATTAATGGTCATGCACTAATGTTAAGAAAAATCCCACCAAAACTCAATTGTGAATAAAGAGAAGCAATACAATCCTAACATAATATACACTTCAAGCTATCCAAAAAACTATGGGCCCTGTTAACTAAGGCACGTTAGCATTTTTAATGTGCCTACAATTAGCGTGTGCACTAACCATGTAGGCGCCTATAGAGATATTGTAGGCGCGTACACGGTTAACATGCATACATGGTTAATGAGCATTAAAAAAGCTAACATGTCTATAAAGCAGCTTAGTAAACAGGGCCCTATGTCAAAATATACTGGAGGACAAAGCTCATCAGTCCATAATTATAACAATGTGAGATATAGGAAATAAAGTCCACAGCAATCCAGGCAAAGGCACTCACTGTTGCCTAGCCTAAATAGCAATGAGAAACCAAAATTGGCCTGCCTAGGCTGTATTAAAATGCTACAGCACAAAGCACTTTTAAAATCCAAGGACTTAAATCCCTCTATGCAACCGTCACAGTGTGCATGAGTGAAAAATATGTGGAAAATGGCCAAACTCAAAATAAATCTTAAAAACACCATAAAGATACAAATACGGGGAGATTTTATATATGGTACTTAATAAAATCAGCTCTGAAATCAGAACCGACTAAGCGTATTTTATAATTGGCACCTAGATTTAGGTGTGGTTTATAGACTATGCTCAGTTGGTATCTCAGCGCCTAAAACTACGCACATCCATTTACACCAAGGAAAATATGCCATAAATCCTGGTGTGTAGATTTACACACATTGGACCATATTCTATAACTACTGCATAAATTTCAGAATTTCCATGAAACACCTATTTCCCCACCCTTGACTATGCCCCTTTTTGCCTGTGCACATTAGAAGTTCAATACACTTCATTACAGAATACACTTAGCAAGTTGTGTATGTAAATTCTAATTAGTGCCAATTAGTGGTCATTATTGCTTATTAAGTGCTGTTGTCAGCACTCATTAGCTTGATAAGTTATGCACATTGTTATATAATCCACTTGGATGTTGGCACGGATCTCTAGGCGCTATATAGAATCTTGGGGATAGCACCAAACAACACTATCTGAAAGTAGGATAGCAGTTCAGCTTTCAACGGCATGAGACCTTACCACCACCCATTAGGCAAGAAGGACTCATGCAGTAATTCTGCACTAACCAGTTAGCACGTCTAATGTAGCTGCACTGATTAATGCAGGAACTACCCTGACATGACCCTTCCCCCCAAAAAAGGGAAACAATTTTTAGCACATTTATTTTTTTTATTTGTGAAATTTATATCCCACATTATCCCAAACAAGTTTGAGTTCAATGTGGCTTACAATAAACAGTATAGAATACATACTGTAACAAAGAATAATGCATAAGAAAGTAATTTGTTGTAAGAATTCAATTTTACAATACAGTATCATAAACATACTGGGATAACTATGGATGTTAACATTTAGAAAATCTATTATGAGTGAGAAATTGTACATGAAGCAAAAAGAAAGTTAATGGTAAATAGAGAAATAACCAATTCAGGTAATAATTAGTTTGAGATATGGTTGTTCTTTGTAATGGTTTGTTTGAATAGAAATGTTTTGAGGATTTTTCGGAATCTAGTATATTCCTGTATATTTCTTATTTTGGGTGGTAAGGAGTTCCACCATTTGTTTCCTGGGTAAGTGAAGTTTTCAGAGTGGACATTTTTGTAAAACACTTTTTTGCAATTTGGGAGGTATAGTCTGAGGTAGTTTCTTGCCTCATATTTAGTGTTTCTTTGAGGTAAATTTTTTATGGTACCATATAGTCTGAAGCTGTGCCATTTAGTATTTGAAAGATAAAAGTACATAATTTGAAAGTGATTCTCGCTTTGATGGGAAGCCAGTGTAATTTTATTTGATTAATAAAGGATTAGTGCATGCTAAAATGGCACTTAAATCAGGATGCCTGATACATCAATTTAAGCTGTCTTAGCACCTAATGCTGCTTAGTAAAAAAAAAATCCCATTGTTAGGTGTTTAACAAGGGTTTTAATGCAGAGATCAAAAAATAATTATGTTGTGTTAAAAGTTGGTGTAGGAGAACTGCATTAAACATCTGATATAGAAATTCATATTAGGAGGTGGGAAAGGGTGGGAAGTGTAACTTGCATTTAAAGTAGATGTCATCAATGCATGTTAGCAGCTTGTACAGCAGCTAATGGCATCTCCAGAGGTGTTTGGAGATATACCATTAACACAGTAGCAACTATTGCCCTGTGTTAGCAAGGAATAGGCAGGCAAAAACTTTTCATTTGTTCATGTCTTTTACAGGATTTTTCATTTTGTTTCATTTTGTTTTGTATTTTATAAATGTACTTTAGAGCCCAACTAGACAAACATAATACCGAAGTGGGGTGCCAATGGGTTCTCCTCCATCGCCCATTCTATTTAATGTTTTCATTGGGTGCCATGCTTGAGCCTGCAGGTTTTAAAATTTGTATATGTTCCAATGATATCCCCATCCTAATTCCAGTAACTTTCAACATAGATGAGGTAAAATCCCAAATTCACTTATGTATCTCCTTCATTGGTAAATGGATATCTAATAGTTACTTGAAATTAAATAAGAACAAGACTAAAGGCTAGATTCTATATATGGCACCATAAAAATTGGCACAGAAAAAAAAGCTTAGACATATTCTCTAAACCATATCTAACTTTAGACACAGTTTATAGAATATGCCTAGGGCTCGTCCACGTGACTACATCTAGTTGCGGGAATTTATGCTAAATAAAGCTTGGTGTAAATGTTGGCAACTAAATTAGGCATGGAGCAGGTGTATTCTATAACAGTGTGCATAATTTTTAGTAATGCCCATGATCCACCCATTCCATGCCCATGGTCACACTCCCTTTTTGGCAGCATGCGTTATAATTTGTGTGCATCACTTTATAGAATGCGCTTAGTAAGTTATGCATGCAAGTTCTGCTTAAAGCCAATCAGCATTGATAATAGCCTATTAATTGACAATTATCGGTG
Source organism: Microcaecilia unicolor (assembly GCF_901765095.1). Taxonomy (NCBI): domain Eukaryota; kingdom Metazoa; phylum Chordata; class Amphibia; order Gymnophiona; family Siphonopidae; genus Microcaecilia; species Microcaecilia unicolor. The sequence continues at coordinate 530,596,820 of NC_044032.1, forward strand.
CCGATTGACTTATTAAGATAATGAAGTTGCATGTGCAATACAGAATATGACCTGAACTGCGCATGCAACTCAAGTCACACTGCATTAGAATCTGGGGGTAAATTTCTATTGGTAGGGTCAAAAGGAAAATTCTATTGAAATTGAACCCCCCCCCTCCCCAATATTCAAAGCTATTTAACTGGCCAAACACATTTTGACACCTAACCGCAGATAAACAGCAGGAGATAACCGCTTAATTGGGGTGCAGAATGGTAGGTTAATTTTTCAAGAAACCTTCTAATTGTGTAAGAACACTGGATTCCATCAACTTCCCCCAAAAGGCAGTTTAGCTATTGGGTGATAATTGGTAACATCTGTATATTTAAGATTATGGCTCTTCAGTTTAGGAAGGATATAAGTCATCTTCCATGTCTGGCTCCTCAGTTTAAACTGGGCTCTGTAGGCATTACTGCACTGGGAGCTGCTAGTGTGGCTTGATAAAACAGGCCCTTATAGAAAACTATCAGTTATGCAGAGCCCTGTTACATTTACCTGAGCACAGTTAAACCAGGTCTATGGCTGATATATTAGGTTATGCTAGTATTCTATAATGGAACCTTGTCACCTAGTTTCCATTATAGAATAGGTTTTTGCCATATGGCATCTAAGCACCTAAATTAATACACACTTGTAGAAATGGCCCATATTGGCAGGGTGTACAGACACAAAGTATTAGTACATCTCATATTAAATTTTCAAACTTTTCACACACTTTGCCTTGTCTTTCAATGAATGAAGGAAGAGGGGCAAAAAAAAAAAAAAACATGTTCAATAATTTGAAATGCAAATATAGGTGTTAGTGGCAGAAGTTCACATTAGGTGCTCAGAGTAGAATTGGTAGAAAGAGCCTCAGAGTGGGGAAGTCCACCTCAGAAGATCTGGGAGCAGCTGCAAAAGGTACTCTCTCCCTGCACTGCAGGGGCCGTTTGAGTAAAAATTACATCTCTGATAGGTGTATAGATTGGGTATAGATTCCTCTGAGAGACACAACATTTATCCCCTAGTTTATACCTAAATGACAGACTGAAATAGCAGTAATGTCCTCAATGAGTTTGTTTATCGGTCTTCTGTGTGACATGAGAAGTGAGTACATAATAATTTCAGATTTTGCTTTCATGTGTCAGCAGGGAACTTTGTGAACGTTGTCACCTAAGTTATTTATGAACTCCCAGATCATTTGTGCCACAGTCAAATTTGCCCTTACCATCTGGCATTGTTGATTTAAGTTCTAGCAAGTGGAATGTGAGTCATTCGGTTGTAAGTTTTTGCTTTTATGATTCTAATACCATATGACTTTATGTTTTAAAAAAATGTTAGAATAACGCATAGTTGTTCCATAGAGAGCTGTAGTAATGCAATATAAAGCTTCAGTAGGCTATAATTTAAAGTGCTGAATATTTCCATTTTCTTACAAATAGTGCAGAGACAGAAGCCTCTTTCAGATGTTCGAAATGTTTGAATACTGTATCAGACTGATCTTTTTAATAAAAATACATTTTATTAAATGTAAATGTAAATGGGTCTTATGATCTCATTGTATGGCTCTTCCTGTAAGCTCTGGATGACTGGAAGAAGTAAGTACCTTGGGTGAATATTTCCATAAAGGTGGTTATCAAATCCCAATAAATACATACATACATACATACATACATAACTTAGATCACCCGGGGATTATTAGATGTGAATGTAGACCCTTTAAAAAAATATCTATAAGGCTAAAGAAAATGCATACAACCCTAGGTACTAGGGATATACATTAGTCTGAAACAATATTTTGAGTGTCACTTTCAGCCCAAAATGTCAGGTATTTTTTCATGTGACATTAATAGTATGCACTCTTTTGGCAAAAGGGTCACAGTCCTTGAGAAAAATGTGCACTCTTTTGAAAAAGAGCACAGTCTTTCCAAATGAGGGGCACAACTAATGACATTGCTCCCATGAGAAAAAAAAAAAAAAGAAAAACCTGAACAAAATGAACATTCCCAGAAAAGAAACAGGAAATGATATGAAACAAACGTTGGGCTGCTCATCGCTACTAGGCACTGGATTATCAGTACTTCCCCTCTTCTTAAAATATAAGAAAAAGGAGTGGACTTGCTGGATGCAATATAGCATGGAGGGGCATAATCGAATGGCATCGGCCATCTCTGGGGCTGGCGCCGTAACTGGGCGGAGCCAACCGTATTTTCGAAAAAGATGGCCAGCCATCTTTTTCTTTGCTAATACGGTTGGGCCCGGCCAAATGTCAGAGTTTGCCGGGTTTGAGATGGTCGGCATCGGTTTTTGGCCATAATGGAAAATAATGCCAGCGATCTCAAACCCGGCCAAATCCAAGGCATTTGGTTGTGGGAGGAGCCAGCATTTGTAGTGCACTGGCCCCCCTCACATGCCAGGACACCAACTGGGCACCCTAGGGGGCACTTCTACAAATTATACAAAAAAATAAAAATAGCTCCCAGGTGCATAGCTCCCTTCCCTTGGTTGTTTAGCCCCCCAAATCCCCCCCCAAAGCCCACTCCCCACAACTCTACACCATTACCATAGCCCTAAGGAGTGAAGGGGGGCATCTACATGTGGGTACAGTGGATTTTGGGTGGGTTTAAGAGGGCTCCCATTTACCACCACAAGTGTAACAGGTAGGGGGGAGATGGGCCTGGGTCCACCTGTCTGAAGTGCAATGCACCCACTAAAAACTGCTCCAGGGACTTGCATACTGATATCAGGGAGCTGGGTATGACATTTGAGGCTGGCATAGAGGCTGGCAAAAAAGTTTTTTTTGGGGGGTGGGAGGGGGTTGGGGACCACTGGTGGAGTAAGGGGACGTCATCCCTGATTCCCTCCAGTGGTCATTTGGTCAGTTGGGGCTCCTTTTTGAAGCTTGGTCGTGAAAAAAAGGGACCAAGTAAAGCCGGCGAAATGCTCGTCAAGCCTGGCTTTTTTTTTCCATTATTACTACTACTACTACTACTACTACTACTATTTAGCATTTCTATAGCGCTACAAGGCATACGCAGTGCTGCACAAACATAGAAGAAAGACAGTCCCTGCTCAAAGAGCTTACAATCTAATAGACAAAAAATAAATAAAGTAAGCAAATCAAATCAATTAATGTGAACGGGAAGGAAGAGAGGAGGGTAGGTGGAGGCGAGTGGTTACAAGTGGTTACGAGTCAAAAGCAATGTTAAAGAGGTGGGCTTTCAGTCTAGATTTAAAGGTGGCCAAGGATGGGGCAAGACGTAGGGGCTCAGGAAGTTTATTCCAGGCGTAGGGTGCAGCGAGACAGAAGGCGCAAAGTCTGGAGTTGGCAGTAGTGGAGAAGGGAACAGATAAGAAGGATTTATCCATGGAGCGGAGTGCATGGGAAGGGGTGTAGGGAAGGACGAGTGTGGAGAGATACTGGGGAGCAGCAGAGTGAATACATTCATAGGTTAGTATTATCTGGCAAAGTCGGCCATCTCGTGAGCACGCCCCCATCCCACCCCCCGTCCTGCCTTCACTACCCTACTGACACGCCCCTTGATGTTTTGCCGGCTCTGCGACGGAAAGCAGTTGAACCCGGCTTTCGATTATACCGATTTGGCCGGGTTCAGGAGATCGCTGACCATCTCCCAATTTGTGTCGGAAGATGGCTGGCAATCGCATTCGAAAATGAGCTGGATAGCTGTCACCAACTAAAGAACAATGATGGGTCTCAATGACCTAAAACAAAACCCTCACTTTTCTTCCCTTATAGAACAACAAATAATGGAGCAGAGTATGCAGAATATCCCAAATCCACTGCCTGAGATAAGAACAATAACAGGGACTTGAAATCCCCGAAATAATATTCTTACCACATGTCAAACACAAGAAAAATGACCAGATCTCAACCACTCCAACAAAGAATACCCATTATAAGAAAAGCAGAGCCTTGGTTTCTTCCAACCTCGTCATTTTTCCTGCAACCAATGATTAAGGAACATTTAACTGTATGATGCTTCAGTTCCTTAGCATACCTCTCCTTTTAATCTTGAGTTGCTGTCTGCTTCTCAGCTTTGGTTTTGTGCTAGGAATAGAAAGGCAACCAACACTGCATGTTGGCAACTGAATAACAAGAGCTGTCTCTCTCATTTTGGGATGTCTTGTTGCTCAGACTTAGAGAAAAAGAGAATATGATGGTGCTATGCTTCCTAAGGAAGGGTTCCTTGGAGATGTGCGTCTTCATGGCCTACTGGAAAATACAGTCCTTTATTTCTGTATTGGTCTAGAGCAGTGGTTTTCTAACCCGTCCTCAGGGTCCGCCTGGCCAGTCAGGTTAGATATCCACAATGAATATGCATGAGATATATTTGCATGCAGTGGAGGAAGTGTATCCTAATACATCTTATGCATATTCATTGTGGATATCTTCAAAACCCAACTGGTCAGGTGATCTTTGAGGACTGGGTTGAAAACTACTGGTCTAGAAGACCATCTCCAGCTGAAAATCAGCTGCTTCCGATTCAGGGATGTGGCATGGCATTGAGTTAATTGAAAATGTACTAATCTGATTTCTGTTTGTTGAAAGTCAACTTGTGAAACTATTGGAACAGTGTAATTTATCTAATGCTCTTGTTCTTTGCTTTATATAGGGAAAATTAAGACAATGCTAAAGGTATGAATGATTCAATCCTGAAGTGTCTTGAATAGAAACGTGGTCTTCAAAGCTGTGCTCACATGCAAGACATTGAGACAACAGAAACACAGTTCAGGCACTTCTGTTGTCTCAATGTCTTACATGTGAGCACAGCTTTGAAGACTTACTTTTTTTTTTTTTACTAGAAATGCCTTTTTTCTTTTTAAACAAAATGTGCTATGATTCCTTCTTCAAACCTCTGCCCCCTACCTGCCAATCTCTTTTCTTTTCTAAGCCATTCCAATACGTTCAAGGTGAATTACAGGAAGATACTGTAAATATGTCTTTGTCCCTAGAGGGTTTACAATCTAGGGGATGGATTTATTAAAAAGGACTACTATGTTCTAACTCAAATCTAATTGTGACAGGTCCTATTTACTAAACATGGCTGTGCACTTTTGTAAATCTAGCCATAACCTTACCTGAGGCAATAGATTTGCTTGTATAAATTCACAGGGGGTGTCAGTGAGATTTAACCCTGGCTTTCCTTTGTCTCGGATGACTGCTTTTATCACTTTGCTACATCTTAACTCCTTTTATTAACTAAGGAGGCCTTTTGCAAAACGACCCTCTTTTTACAGAACTTCCCTGGTGTAATATATTCCCTGGCCAGAATTATAAACTGCTATTTGCAGTTGATGGATGTGAAACATTATTCTTCCTCTGTTTTTTTTTTTCTTATGTGCTTAGGGATCCAGTTTTTTTCACCTTTTTAAAGATAGTCCTCTCCTTTTATTTATTTAGGGCCTCTTTAGGGTGTGGCAATGCTGATGGAGCCCATTAAAAGCGAATGGGCTTTGTTGATATTACCGCACCGAGACTCGCAAAATCTCAAAATTCAGCCATGTTGTCAAAGAACAAGTTCTCTCACACTTTTATAGCTTTTAATTTTGTAGACTAAAGCTGTTTTTGGTATCAGCTGTCATTATTTATTTATTTGTTTGTTACATTTGTAGCCCACATTTTCCCACCTATTTGCAGGCTTAATGTGGATTACATAGTACCAGAGAGGCGATTAGTTATGTAGGTTGTTATCACAGTCAAAGTTTGTTCATTTCTTTGATTGCTTGATTTTAATACTAGTCTCTATGAATATATAAGATTGACCCCCTATTGGAGTGTCCCAACACACTACTAAGATTCAGGCACTGACATTTTAAAAAATACAAGCATCGGAGGCAAGAGCAAGTGGACATCACTCCTGTCTTCCTGATGTTTAGAGGTGGGTTGGTGAGACCAAGGGTTCTGATTATTTTGAGGATCATGGAAAGGGTATTGGGGATCTGGGGATCCACTTAAATCACCACGGATATTTGGTTATCTGAGGTGATGTTCCACACTTCAGATGATCTATTTCTTCCAGCTCAATCTTTAGCTGGCATAAATATTTAGTTCTAGAAAATAACATATCAGAAGCAATTTTTAAATCAGTGATTTGCTTGCATTTTGCATGCCCACTGAACTACTACTACTACTACTATTTAGCATTTCTATAGCGCTACAAGGCATACGCAGCGCTGCACAAACATAGAAGAAAGACAGTCCCTGCTCAAAGAGCTTACAATCTAATAGACAAAAAATAAATAAAGTAAGCAAATCAAATCAATTAATGTGAACGGGAAGGAAGAGAGGAGGGTAGGTGGAGGCGAGTGGGGCACTGCAATGGACTTCATAAATTGCTCCCAGGAACATAGCTCCCTTACCTTGTGTGCTGAGCCCCCCCAAAACCCACTAAACTAGTGTTTAGTGCAGTGATTTTACGCTGATTTCTCTGCACTAATATTTTTTACTGCTTTGGGAGAAATATTAGGGTGGAAAAATCATGAGTAAAGTGTTATGCTGAAGGGTAGCTCAGTTTTCTGCATCAGAATTTTAGTTACAGAGCATAAATTGGCATTTTTAAACCACTTTCCTTTGTATTTTTATCCAAAATTACTCTACATTCTTTCATCCTAAATCTCAATGTTCGAGATTGTTGCTGTATTTCAAAAATTTAGTTTAAACAGTAAAAAAATAAATTGTTTCTTCAGACACAGTGAGATAACATCTCTAGAGTATCAAGTCCTAACAGAGGAGACAGTTATAGAGATATATATTTGATATAACTCTCTTACGCAGCAAGTCAGATGGTAAGTAGGGATTGGGGTTATCATTGGCACCTCCCTTCCGCTTTCCATTATAAAACAGTGCTCCGATACTGAGGGGAGATGGATATTAGTGAACTTAAAACTGCATGATTCTAATTGGTTAATAGGTACCTTATATGCGCCGATTTCTGACTCTCCCTCGTTTTTTCATAATATAATTACTGAGATTGTTTCCTTTGGAACCAGCAATATTCTACTGGGCGGTGACTTTAATCAAGTGCAGGATATTATCCTGGATAGGAAGTCCACCTGTCTGCCCAGGCTGTCAAAATCATTGGATACGATCCGGGATCTTAAGACCTCTCTGGGATTGGTGGACCCCTGGCGTCTTTTTCATCCCACAGAGAAAGACTACTTTTTACTCTCCTCCGCATGGGAGTTTTTCAAGGATTGACTACTTTTTAATCTCCTCGAATTTATTGCCACATATATGTAATTCAGAAATACTGAGTAAGGTTCTCTCAGATCACTCGCCAGTGTGTCTTAGTTTAACTGCGGTATTGCCTAGTCGGAGTGCACCGCCTTGGAGATTTAATTCTCTGCTGCTGCGGGATGATCACTTTGTTCAATTTATTAAATCCAAGATGGATGAATTTTTTCATTTTAACCCATTGGAGGAGGGTAAAGCACTCTTGTGGTGGGATGCTTTCAAAGCTACAATTAGAGGGCATATAATTAGTTATTCTGCCATGCACGCTCGTCAGCGTAGACGAGACCTGGAGGTTAAAACTGCTCAACTTAAGCTATTGGAAGACCAGTTTGTCATTGATAATGATCCGACGACTCTTTCGTACTTGCAGAATTTGAAGTACGATTTTAATACCTCTCTTTCTAAAGATGCGCTGGAATTAATTCATGCTCATAAGTCGACATTCTACGCTGAGAGTAATAAAGCCAGCCATCTTCTTGCGCAATACCTTAAAACTAAGAGAAATAGGTTTAGGGTCTCGCAAATTGTTGACTGCGCAAAGGTCATATATACCTCGGATGAAGCCATTGCCCAGCAATTCCAATCGTACTACCACAACTTATATGACTCTGAGGTAAATTTTTCATCAGGATCCTTTGGGGACTTTGGGAAACATCTTGATAGGCCTCTACTTGACGGGTCTCAACAGCACGCTTTGGAACAACCCTTCTCCCAACAGGAAATATTGTAGGCTATTCATTCTCTCTCTAAAGGTAAATCACCAGGTAATGATGGTCTCCCTGTGGAATTTTACTGGATGTTTGCAGATCTTCTGGTGCCCAAGTTACATATTATCTATAATTCGCTCTTACATTATGAAGGTCAAACTGGCTCTATCAATCTAAGATCATTGTTGTACCCAAGCCAGACAGGGACCCGTCTAAAGTTGAGAATTATAGGCCTATTTCTTTGATTAACATTGATAACAAAATCTATGCCAAAATCTTGGCCTTGCGCCTTCAACATATTGTGCCGGATATCATCCATAGAGATCAAAATGGGTTTACGATAGGCAGGTTGGCTAGCGATAACTCTAGACTCTTTTGGAATGTCCTTGCACATGTTGAGGGCTTACATGAGCCGTTTATAGCGGTCTCACTTGACGCTGAGAAAGCCTTTGACAGAATTGAATGGGATTACTTGTTTGGTCCATCTTTTATTAAAATGGTCAAAGTCTTATATACTGATCCGATGGCTTCAGTCTCAGTGAATGGTACTAATTCCCAACTTTTTCCTCTCCGGCGGGGTACTAAACAAGGCTGTCCATTGTCTCCTCTCCTTTTTAATATTGCCTTAGAGCCGTTGGCTCTGGCTATCCGGGCTCATTCCAATATCTCTGGGGTGTCTGTGGGAGGAGAGGTATTCAAACTTTCTATTTATGCTGATGATATTTTACTCTATGCCACCCCAAATTCCCTGCCAATTATTTTGGATGTAATCAATTCCTTCTCCTCTCTGTCTGGCTATAAAATAAATTGGTCTAAATCAGCCATCATGCCATTGAATTCCCTGGTGTATAGATCTCAGATATCTCGATATCCATTTGCCTGGGAACCTTCTAAACTTAAATATTTGGGAGTTTGGTATTCCAGATCGGTGGATCAGACCATGTCTCTTATTCAGAATCAAATTTTGAATTTAACCACTTCACTCCTGGGTTTATGGTCTCTGCTTTATTTGACGTGGTGGGGACGGATTGGGGCTATCAAGATGGTTCTGGCTCCGAAGTTGAATTATATATTTAGTATGACTCCCTTCCCTTTTCCAAATTCATTCTATGCCAAGATAGACTCCTTGTTACCTAAGTTTCTTTGGAGACAAAAACCACCTCGCATTGCACTCAAGAAACTCAAGATGCCGATTCATTTGGGAGGTCTTAATGTCCCTGATTTTAAAAATTATCACATGGCTTTTCACCTATCACAGTCTTTAATGTGGTTCCAAAGGGAATTCTCTCATCTGACGCCTAGGTGGCTGATTTTTGAGGCCGCCTTGGTGCGCCCTTGCCCCTTATATCTTTTACCCTCTGCAGATTTGTATCCATATACCAAACACTTGCGGATGTTGAAGGCCCCTGCCTCTAATATCCATATGTTTAGGGCTGGTCTTGGGGTCAGCGCTACCTCCCTGGAGGATATCTCCCTCTGGTATAACGCTAGCTTGCAGTCTGTTCTCCTGCAGTCCCAAAAAGCTGAATGGTCTTGTAAAGGTATATGGCTGTTATCTCACCTTTATATTGCAGGTACGTTGTTGTCACCGGATGCTTTGGCTGCACTATATGATGTTTCTTTGCTTGCCTCTCCCGAGTGGAAGGATATCTCTACCTTTCTCTCGACCTTTCAGGTCTCTAATTCTCTGCTCACTACTCCTTCAGATTTTGTTGCCCTCTGTCTCAGTATTGTAACTGGTAAGAAGAAAGCATCTGTCCTTTATAAAAAACTTCAGGATTCGTGTGTTGACGCTGTTGCTCCATTACGGCTGTCTTGGGAAAGGGATCTCAGTCTTGATGCGTCTGATTTTGACTGGTACACCTTTTGGGTCCATTCAATGCGTCCAACTAAATCAGCAGCAATTTCCCAATACTATTTTCTTTTTCACAGGGCCTATTGGACACCTGCTAGAGTGGCCAGGATTACTAAGAGTCTTGATTACAAATGCTGGTCCTGTCAAGAATCAGATGGATCCCTTTCCCATATGGTTTTTTATACACTGCCGCGCAACTTAAAACGATCCATGAGCAAGCTTCCTTCCGCAGATTATTGAAGACCCATCTTTTTGAAAAAACTTACTGAAAGAGCCAAAACACATAAAGTCCACACTACTGTTCATTAATGCATCATACATCCACTTCTGAACTCTCATCCCCCGTAATCTCACATCACTCATACCTTTTCTCACAGAAATATGTATACCATATGTCTTCATGCCTTATGATCGCCCTTTAAGCTCCCATTGTCTCCTTCCATTGTTTTAATGTTTGTGTTCCATTGTTACTTTACTTAACGACACTTCGATTATCTCGCATAACTCTGCACAATGTAATCCATAACCAATTTGTAACAACTGTATTTCCATCATTCATCTCATACTGTAAGCCACACTGAACCCACACAAAGGTGGGAAAATGTGGGATACAAATGCAATAAATAAATAAGAACGTAAGAGCATACTGGCGACTCATTTGGGCTAAGTTGCGCCTTATTTTTCAGTTGCCTGCGTCAACCGTGATCTCTTATGATGTTGTGCTTTTAAGGACCTCTTCTCCTAACCTCTCTCTCTTAGAATCCGATAAGAAATTGTTTAATATTTTGTTAGCTGTTGCTTTACACTTAATTGTTTCAAACTGGAAAAATAATGTACATCTCAATTATAATGAATGGTGGAGTAACGTGTGTGTGATTAGGAAATATGAAACTATTCTAGCCCATAAGCACCGTTGTGTTCAATCTGTCTTGAAGACCTGGGCTCATTTAGATTAATTTTGTCGGACTCCTAATAGCACTACCTGATAATTGTATAATTGCTGTTTTGCTATGGGTATTGTCATGGTATGTTGTTCTGTCTTTTCATTTTTGTTTCTTTCTTTGCCATGGATTATTGTTACTTTTGGTTTTTTAATTTTTGTTTTGTGTTATGCTTGAAAACCTTAATAAAAATATGAAGGAATAAAAAAGAACATAATGACTTATGCCTATTATAATCCCAACCTCAATTAACCAAAATATGCATCAATGTGCCTTCTCTGCCTTGCTTTATGATTTTAAATATGCTTTAAATTTTCTCTTTATTCATTCCACGCAAGTCAGTCACATAGAAATATAGAAATATGATGACAGATAAGGGTCAAGTGGCCCTTCCAGTCTGCCTATCCTCAGTAACCACTAACTCTTTTCCAAAGGGATCCCACATGCCTGTCCCACACTACCTTAAATTCGGACACAGTCCTCATTTCTATGACCCCAGTCGGAAGGCCATTCCATGCATCTATCACCCTTTCCATGAAAGAGTATTTTCTTAGATTCCTCCTAAGCCTGTTTCCTCTTAATTTCATCTTATGCCCCCTCATTCCTGAGTTTTCCTTCATTTGAAAAAGGCTCACCTCCTGTACATTAATGTCACTGAGGTATTTAAATGTCTCTATCATTTCCCCTCTCACCCACCTCTCTTCCAGCATATACATTTTGAGGTTCCAAAGCTTCTGTTGTATATTTTATGACTGAAACCACTTACAAATTTTGCAGCTGCCCTCTGGACTGACTGTATCCTGTTTATATCTTTCTGTAGGTGTGGTCTCCAGAATTGCACATAGTACTCTGGGGCCTCACCAGAGACTTATACAAGGGCACTATCACCTCTTTATTCCTGCTGGTCATCCCTCTCCTTATGCAGCCAAGCAGCCTTCTGGCTTTGACCATTGCTTTTTCTACCTGTTTGGAGACCTTAAGTTCATCAGACACAATCACTCCCAAATCCCACTCTTCTTTCCTATACAGACACAGTTTACCCCTTATATTGTACTGCTCCCCAGGATTCTTGTAACTCAACTCATAAATTTTAAGAAATATGTTAATTTACTCTGGAAAAACATTAGGCATGGAGAGGGAATTGGTTTTATAAGTAACCAATCAGTGTTGATGTTCTCTTAATTGGTATAAGATTACTATTGCTTCAATGAAGATGAACTCAGTCTTAGTTCATCTGATCCTTTATGTACAGGCATCTTGTTATTGCAAGCCTACCACCTTGATAATTAGCAGTGTAGATCCAAAATTGAATTTGGAAATTTCCTCAGGGGATTACTAGACTGCGGTAGAATTTTCCAGATTATGTCAGGGGAGAGAGAATGGTAATGGATAGGAGGGAGAGAGCCCAGCCCACAGGGAGGATTTATAATCAGTAACTGACAGTAGGTGTCATAGTTTGGGTGAGTTTGGATTAGTAGTAGGATTAGTGAGCACATGATCTTTGGTTTCCTTCACCCCCACCAGGACCCATGAGGAAAGGGGGTGTCCTGGACAGGCCCAATAATCTAAGGCTGAATAAAGAGGAGGTTTTTGCCAACAAAGCATTAACTGGATTGTGAGGAGTGCTCTGTTCAGTACCAGAGGCAGGTGCTCATGGAAAAGGCCCTTCTGGAGGAAGGACAGACAGGGAGGTCTGATCCTAAGTGGATCTGGCAGCTGGATAAAGCCCAGCGAGACAGCTGCAAAAAGTGCTGCAAGCATGGCCTTGGATTGTTCTGCCAGAGAGAATGGATATTGAAATGGTGGTGCTGTAAATATATAAATACCCTAAGATTTATAAAGATACTATCAATTAAGTAGATAAGATTTACATCAAAAGTCTTGGACTGACACAAAAACCTCTTTTCAGCAAATTGAATTGTTTTTGATATCAAGTGAACTGTTCTGTGACAAAGAAAGTATGAAGTTTAGATATCTGCCTGTTGCAGCATTCCAGTAAAATCTGTTTTGCATAAAATACAAATCTTGGAGTAGAAAGTTTTTTGGAGTGAAAGTGAAGTTAATTTGCTCCCAGACTGATCTAGAATATAAAAACAAAAGTGAGGCTTAAAACCCTATGGTCTACTGGGATCAACTCTGACCCCAGCCTGCACCCAGCTCACATGGGCACAGTACACAGTAAATAACATTCCTACTATCACATATGGGCATAGCCATTTCACCAACTGAAATGTGGTGTAAATATACATGTCTAAATTAGACACATATTCCTGTTATTCTAAAACAACATGTGTTAATGTTAGGAATACCCCATTACACCCATGACCCTCCCATATTGATTTCCCCTTTTTCAGATTATGTGTAAAGTTTAGGTGCATGTCTTACACCTAAACTTATGCACGTCAATGTTAATTAAATCTAGAGCCAATAATTGTTTGATTAAAATCCAATTATTGGTGCTAATTAGCTGTTAGTCAATTAAATTGCACGTGCAAATTGGGTGCATGCCTAAATTTGGGTGTGCAGTTTTTGGTGACTTTTATAGAATTAGGAGGTTAGTAGATGATAGATACATTTTACAGGATATGCTGCAGAACAGACAAAAATTGTAAGAATTTCAGCACAAAAAGGACAGGCCATAAAAGTTCCAATACAAGAGTATTAAGTGCTCAAGGTGAACCTTTAGTCACGCCCTCCCCTCACCAAATGTACACAGTTTTTGAAAATTTCTCTTCTGCAAACCCTGAGCCCCAGACATGTCCATGTATTATCATTCACTCTATCTCTCTACCTCCTACTCACAGAGCTCAGGGCTAGACTCCAGTTCAAAATCTGCTGTATAATGACAGTCAGGCTGCAGTGTTGAGGTCTGTGTTTTCTAACATAGCTGAGTAGTTTAGCAGCCTCTTCTGCACACAGCACATATGTGACTCCCTTGCATCTTGCTGCAATGCATATATGTTTCATTTCCTCACTGTTGCCAACTAGTTCATTGAGTTATGATAGTTGCACATAAATGTTTCAGAATAGCTAGGGGTAGGTGACCCTTCTACCTTATCCATCGGTGTAATGGAGACATGGGCTGGCATTAGGACTTGACACTCAGCATGTAATTAAACGCTTGAATTCATTGCCAGGGAATGTGGTAAAAGCAGTTACTCTAGCAGGGTTTAAAAGAGGTTTGGATAATTTCCTAAAAGTAAAGTCCATAAGCCATTATTAATATGGACTTGGGAAAATCCGCTGCTTATTTCTAGGTTACACAACAATCTTTAGACAAAGTGATTATATTGCAATAGGGCCCTTGTTGACTGCAGAGGTTATCTCATAACTTGCCAAAAGTCCGTATGTGCCAATTGTAATTGTGGCTCAAGGGACTGAGTATATTTGTAATCATTGATTGCCTCCAGCCAACCAGTAGTACCGAATAGTGCTCTCGTATAAAAACAAACTCGGGTGCCTCATTAATTAACATCAATTGAATGCAAACCCAAATATATGGGCACTATAAATCTTTATATGTACTACTGCTCGAAAATTGTCGTTTGAGGATGGCTTTTTCTCGAGCACGCAACTTAAGTGAAATTTTAAGTCCAGCTGATTTGCCAGATCCCAGCTTGACTGGGTTTAATACACAAGGCAGACATAGCAGATGCAATAAAAATGGATGTAAAACATGCCCCCTGACCATCGAGACAGCAAGTTTCTATCATAATGGTCAGACAATTCAACTCAAACACCAAACGACCTGCCGTACTACCCATATCATTTACTACATTAAGTGTCCCTGTGGCAAGGCATACATCGGTAAATCAAATAGATCTTTGAATGCCAGAATGGTAGAGCATAGATCAAGAATTTCAGCCCGTATCATAGGAGCCCCACTTGTTCAACACTGCATTTTGAACCAACATTCTATTGAATCTCTAAGATGTATGGTGATCGATTGTATTATACCCAATGCCCGTGGGGGCAACATCAATAGATTATTGTTACAAAAAGAAACACAATGGATTTTCCGTCTGAACACAGTTGAGCCTTATGGTCTGAACGCTCATCTTCAATGGAACTGTTTCTTTTAATTTCATTCACACATACGATCAGCTGCTTATGACGTAGCTTTAAGGGGTGGAGCCTCGATGGCTATAACTAACAACGCTAGCGCCATTTTTGTAGTGGCGATACTCTGACTACAACCGTCGACACTGTGAGTCCAGAAGCCAGGTGCGCTCAGAAAATAAATGTTAACTAAGCTGTTTTTAATACTTACAATTTCGTTTCCGTTTTTTAGAGATTTATGCCCTTGACAAAGCAAGAGACCGCGAAACAGGGTCCTGTCGGGCGTACAACGGTATCGGAGTTGCCAGCAAGGTTCCACATTGGTATGGTGAAACCCGAGAAGCTCCAACTTTAGAAGATAAACACGATACAGTTTGGAGCTCGCAAGCTAAGTAGTCTTGGTGCATTATTTGCTTTTTTATTGCAATAATGTTTAATTTTTGAATTATTCGAGCAGTAGTACATATAAAGATTTATAGTGCCCATATATTTGGGTTTGCATTCAATTGATGTTAATTAATGAGGCACCTGAGTTTGTTTTTATACGAGAGCACTATTCGGTACTACTGGTTGGCTGGAGGCAATCAATGATTACAAATATACTCAGTCCCTTGAGCCACAATTACAATTGGCACATACGGACTTTTGGCAAGTTATGAGATAACCTCTGCAGTCAACAAGGGCCCTATTGCAATATAATCACTTTGTCTAAAGATTGTTGTGTAGCTATACAAAGTGTCTACGGACAAAGTTCTGCCATTTATTTTGTATTTTTAGGTTAAGCAGCATAAAATCTGTTTTACTCTTTTGGGATCTTGCCTGGTACTTGTGACGGGGAATGGCCACTGCTAGAAATAGGATACTGGGCTTGATGGACCTTTGGTCAGTCCTAGTATGGCAATGCTCATGTTCTTAAGATTAGCATCTCTAAGTTCAACCATTCATAAAAACTATGCAACTTTTGGATATCTCCTCTCCATATAATGAGAACTTCATTGATGTATCTCTTTCAAATGAGGATATCACAATGAAGGGATAAACACTGAGGAATTGTTCCTCAAATTTTGCCACATAAAGATCAGCTAAATTGAGTGTTATACTGTTACCCATGGCAGTACCTTTAGTTCTTGTAATACTTCCATTGGAATAGAAGTAATTCTCTGTGAAAACGATCATGGTTAATGCCACTACAAACTCTGTAGGAGCTCTGAGATTAATAGTACATTTCCTCAGTTTTTGCCATATTTCCATAGCTTCTTTTAGACAAATGTTAGTGTGTAAGGATTCTATGTCCATGGTCACCATCAAAACATCATCATCCAAAAAGTCAAAATCATTCAAAATGTTAATTATATGGGTAGATTCTTTTACACAAGATGGAATCAATGGTATAGAATGAGGGGGTTTGTGTATAGTCATGTTTTATAAACTATGCATTTATAACCAAAAAGAGTTTGCACTAAATCTGGCTAATTCAGAATACTGCAGCATGAGTGATAGATGGCTGCAAGAGGAGAGACCACATCACAACCTTCCTGCAAAAACTGCAGTGGCCTCATAGAGCTAAATGTATAACTCGGTGTTTGAGTTGAAAGGTCCCCAGAACAAGTAAGCCCTCCATATGCCTTGGAGGTTTCTATCCTTCACCTTAGGAACCTCACTAGGGAGCCCTCTTACCAAACTGCAGTACAAAGTAGCCATAGCGCACACTTATGCAGGTCTTTCCCACATGCTAAGGCCATTTTTACTACAACAATAAAATGGCCACATTTTTGATTGCTGTATTAATGGCCATGCACTAATATTGCCATTAGTGTGTATCCATTGTTTCGATAATAGCGGTTTCCCCACCCCTTCAGGGAACCGTCCTGCGGGGACACCCTCATGAAAACTTGGGCGCCCTGTTTGATTATGCCCTTCAAAGTGTCCTGAAGACTATTAGACTGTTACAAATTAATTTAAATCGAGTGTCACACGCTCAGGACTAGATGATACACTAAAAATGCTAATACTTAGCATTAAAATACTTAGCGCAGCTTAGTAAACAGGGCCCTTAGTGTACCTTAATGTAACTCACCTTGTGCTATTACCAAAATGGGTGTGAATTAAATCTTATATATATATATATATATATATATATATATATATATATATATATATATATATATATTGTCATGCTCAGCCGCCAGATCCGCACCACTCTTTCTCAGTCTCTTCCTTTCTTTACCAAGCACACCCTTCACTCCCGAGTCGACAGTCTGCAATCAGGGTCTCCGGACAACAGGCAAATCCCCAGAAGTGCTTTATTATCTCCTGAGTACATTGATTCTGCTTTAAGGCTTCACAGGCCTTCCCCTCTCCTCAGTGTAGCTCCACTTTTAAACACAGTTCATTGGAGCCCTGCTTGCAATACAGTTCAGCTTGGGCCTGCTTTCCACACAGTTCACTTTGGCCCTGCTTTCAATATGGTTTTCTCCAGCACTGCTTCTAATCCAGTACTTAGTAGCACTGCTCTTTCCCACAGCTAATGAGCACTGATCACAATTCAGTTCAGTTAGCAATGTTTTCCTCCTCAATTCAGTTTTAGCACTGCTTTCAAACACAGTTTAGTTTAGCATTGCCTTCAAACACAGTTCATCTTAGAAATGAAATTAAACAGTTCAATTCAATGGCAATATGGTCTAAGTCACTTTCTCACTCTTAGACCTAATGACCCACCTCCCTCATTTGTCAGCACAAAACCACCTGACATCCACCCACCGGGTCAATTCACCAAGGCTTCATTCACTCTCTCCAGTTCAGTTCATAACTCACTTTAAGAGCCCCCCACCAGCACTTCCATTTCCTCCTCATTCTCCCCTCCTTCTACCTCCTCCAGTTCCATTCTCTCCTCCCCTTCCTCCCGGTCTAGGGGCTCCTCCCTTCCCCCATCTGATTCCATCTCCCAATCACACCCCGGCTCCTCCCTCCCTCCCTTGCATAGATTCTTCTCCCTTCACCTGATCTGTCTGCTGGTGCTGCACTGCCTTCTGGGGCTTGTAGTTTCTTAGCTCCTGGCTTCTCTGACGTTGCCCTGCCTTCTGGGCTTTGTAGTTCCTTGGTTCTGAATCTCTCTGGTGCTGCACTGCCTTCTGGGGCTTGTAGTTTCTTTGCTCTTCACATACCCCCCCAGTCAAACGATTGCTAGTCCGTTTGTTTTTTCCTTCCTTTACTACCGGACTAGCAATCCTAGACAGAACATCAACATGCTGCATTAATTTCCCTGCTTGATGTTCCACCTGAAACTGAAATGGTTGCAACGCCAAATACCACCTCATCAATCTAGCATTATGGTTCTTCATCTGACCCAGCCACTTTAAGGGGGCATGATCCGTGACCAGCTTAAAGGGACGCCCCTCAAGATAGAACTCACAGGCTTGTATCGCCCACTTAACTGCCAGGCATTCCCTTTCAATCGTGGCATATCTAGTTTCATGAGGGAGAAGCTTCCTGCTCAAGTACAAATGCACTTGTGATAACACCGCACCTAATCCTACCCCAGATGCATCAGTATGCAATACAAAAGGTTTCTTAAAGTCCACTGCTTTAAGTAGAGGCTCATGGCATAATGCTGACCGCATCCCAGCAAATACCCTTTCCGAGTTCTCCTGCCACCGGAGCTGATTCGGTCTATTACCCTTCAACATATCTGTCAGGGGGGCGGCTCGAGATGCGAAGTGAGGTATAAATCTTCTGTAATAACCTATCAATCCCAAAAAACTTCTTAGCGCTTTCTTATTTTTAGGAAGGGGAAACTCCTGAATACTTTTCACCTTATCACACAATGGCTTAACCTGTCCATTCCCTACCCGATAGCCCAAGTATTTTACCTCTCGCTGTGCAAAATGGCATTTTTGAGGGTTAAGGGTGAGACCTGCTTCCTGAAAAGATTGCAATACCCCCCTAACCTGGACTACATGAGTCTCCCAATCTGGACTATGAATGATTACATCATCCAAATATGCAGCAGCATATTCCTGGTGTGATCTCAATACTCTGTCCAGCAGGTGTTGGCAAGAAGCCGCAGCTGAATTTAAGCCAAATGGCATTCGCTTGAATTGAAATAACCCAAGCGGGGTGCAAAAAGCGGTCTTAGGCTGAGCCTTCCTCGATAAGGGAATTTGCCAATACCCCTTTGTTAAGTCAAGAGTAGACAAGAACTGTGCCGAACCCAGCCTATCTATCAAATCCTCAATACGAGGCATAGGATAAGCGTCTGGCACAGACAGCACATTAACTTGCCGAAAATCAATACAAAAACACCAGGATCCATCCCTCTTAGGCACTAGCACCACCGGACTCACCCACGGACTAAAGGATTCCTCAATCACCCCAAAGTCCAGCATTTCCTTCACTTGTTTAACTACCTCCTGCTTTTTACCTGGGGATAACCTATAAGGCCGCTGATGAACCACCCTCCCTTTCTCCGTCTCAATTTCATGTACAATTAAGTGTGTCTCCCCAGGACACGCTGTGAGAACATCCTGAAACTCCAGCAACAGAGCTTGCATCTGTTCCTTCTGTGGACCCTCTAAGCTGTCTCCCACTGTCACTTCCCTAGGAATAAAGATCTCCGATATCTGCGGTCCTAATTCCTCCTCCAATTCCTCCTCCCCTTTTGCCCAATAGGCTTTCCTTTCCTGCCAAGGCTGGAGTAAGTTCGCATGATAGGTCTGAGGCTTCCCTCGCTCATTCAATACCTCATAAGTGACAGGGCCCAACCGTTTCCTCACCGTACAGGGTCTCTTCCATTTACTTAAAAATTTATGTGGATTATCTGGGACCCTAACCACCACCTTATCCCCTTCCTGAAATACTCTGACCTGCGCTCCCCGATCATAATGCGTCTTCTGATAACTTTGGGCTTTCTCTAGATTACCCCGGGAATAAGTGCCTAACCTCCATAACCGCCCTTTCAAATCATGGAGATATTCTACTACCGTCTTATCCTCCCGTTCCGGCGGTATCCACTGTTCTCGGAGAATATCCCCTTGGGGCCCTCCCATATAATAATTCAAAGGGGGATACTCCTATGGAAGCCTGCACACATTCCCTAGATACATACAATGCAAAAGGCAAAAGTTGATCCCAGTTCTCATAGTGTGATCCTAACCCCTTCCTTAACAACATCTTCAAAGTTTTGTTGAACCTCTCCACTAGGCCGTTGGTTTGAGGGTGATAGGCTGAAGTACAAATGTGTTTAATACCAAAAGCCTACCAAACCTGTACCAGGTTTGAAAGAAAATTGGTGCCTCTATCAGTTAACACCTCCCTAGGAAAGCCAACCTAACAAAAAAGCCGAATCAGCTCCGCAGCAATCACCTTTGGCGAGATATTTCGCAAGGGTATGGCCCAGGGGAAACGGGTAGCCATATCAACAATCACCAGAATATAAGAAAACCCTCTCCTGGACTTAAGTAGGGGACCGATAATATCCATTGCCAATTTCCCACACGGATTCTCAATTCGGGGAAGAGGGTGCAATGGAGCAGGCCTTGGCCCTTTCTCTGTCAGGTTCTGACATACCACACAGGATTTACAGTATTCCTCTACCTCTTAATATACCCCAGGCCAGTAAAACCGCCCTAGTAACTGTTTCACTGTATTCTGGATCCCTTTATGTCCTCCCAGAGGATGGTCATGCGCTAAGTGTAACACCAACTTCCGGAATCCCCTAGGTACAATAAGTTGTTTAATCTCCTCCTCACTGCCCTCAGCTGGCATCACCCGAAACAGTAAACCCTTCTCTATCACAAACTTGGGTCCCTGTGTGCCCCCCACTGGCTCCCTCGCCCATTCCCAGGCATATTTCAATGTGAGATCTGATTCCTGTTCCCTGCTAAAATAAGGGAACCTGCTTAACAACTCCTCAGGATCCTCCGGAAACTCCCCTCCCTGCTCAATCCCTTTCATTGTCTGAGTCCTGTGCCTCTGCGTTAATTTTTTTACTTGCCCTGACTCCCGCGTCTTCCCAGGTGCCCCTAGTACCTCCAAATGTAAGGGAAAAATATGTGATAAGTTCTGCTCTACTCCTTCTTGCTCTTTCCTCTGCCCCCGAGTAATGACCAACCCTTCCTTTTCTCTTAAACAGTGCACAAATGGGGGCCAATCCCTCCCCAAAATTAGTTCCTGAGGTAGCCGGGGTAATATTGCCACCCATACCCAGTGTGACCCTGAAGGACCTTTTATACCAACCCGCTTAAGGGGATATGTAGTGGTAGCCCCGTGAACACACTGAATGCTGACCTCCCGGCCCCTATCATCATTACATACTCCCTTCTTTCCCTTTATTCTTTCCCACAGGGCCCGAGACAGCATGGTCTGATCCGCCTCTGAATCTAGCAGAGCATTGACCCAGACCCCACATATCTCCACTGCTTGCCTCAATTGCTTCACCACTGGCCCTTGAGAGTACGAGGTGAACCCTAATTTCTCAAAACAGTCCCTCCTCAGATGTCCTTTCCTTCCACACCGGTAACACATTCTCTCCTCATTCACTGAAGGTCTGGCCCCTGTTACTCTTGCCACTTTCTCCCCCATCCGTCCCCCTCCCCCTTCACACCGCTGGGCCTCCAGGAAGCATTCCATACTTTTAATGGCCTCCTCAAGTGACGTACACCTCTTCTTTATCAAATCCACCTAAAACTTTTCAGGTAGTGCCTCCAAAAATTGTTCCAGCACAAGCTCTTGCATTACCTGATTCATAGTTCTCTTTTCAGGCTCTAACCACTTTCCTGCTAAATCCAAAAGCTTTTGAGCCAACGCCCGGGGTGTTTCACTCTCCACCCAGCATAATTCTCTGAATCGCCTTCTATATGTCTGTCGGCTCACTCCATACCTGTCCAGAATAGCTTCTTTCAATTTGGTATAGTCCGCCACCTCCAGTGTAGGCAAAGCCCTAACGGCGGCCAAGGCCTCACCAGACAGCGCAGGGGCTAATCGAATTGTCCATTGTTCCCGGGGCCACCCTGCAGCCACCGTCACTGTTTCAAATGCCCCTAAGTAATCTTCAATATTGTCCGACTCAGTCAGCTTACCCCACGGCAGCCAGTTCACTCCTGGAAGTCCTCCTACTCCCACCGCTCCTTCTGCTCGGTCCACTCTTCCATCCGGCCCCCTGTCAGACAACCGTCCTCCACCTCGAAGCAACTCCTGAAATAAGTCCAAGAGAGGTTGCTGCTGTGCCCGGGAAGCCGCCAACGACTCCTCCAACAGCTGATGAGCCATCTCTTGCTGTTTCTGAAATTGATGCGTCATAAACGCAAACAGCTCTTTGGGATCCATATCCTTCACCGGATTCCCCGCACCTGCAAAAAGACAGAAAAACAACCACCCAAGTGCGGTATCTCACAAACTCTTTTCCACTGCACAGAAACTGTGCTTCCCCAATTACTGTATCCTCCCTCGCCCCCTCCCTAGGTACCCTTTACCTGGGTAGGCGAGTAATACGCCTTTGTCAGCGTTGGCCCCCACGACGGGCTTCAGAAACCTCCAGGACTCCTTCACCTCGCTCCAACTGCTCGACTGGTCTGGTCCGGAACTCCCTCCACTCCTTCCAGGACACTACTCCTTCCCGTGGATGTTCACTGTGATCCCACCACTGCCACCATAATATGTCATGCTCAGCCGCCAGATCCGCACCACTCTTTCTCAGTCTCTTCCTTTCTTTACCAAGCACACCCTTCACTCCCGAGTCGACAGTCTGCAATCAGGGTCTCCGGACAACAGGCAAATCCCCAGAAGTGCTTTATTATCTCCTGAGTACATTGATTCTGCTTTAAGGCTTCACAGGCCTTCCCCTCTCCTCAGTGTAGCTCCACTTTTAAACACAGTTCATTGGAGCCCTGCTTGCAATACAGTTCAGCTTGGGCCTGCTTTCCACACAGTTCACTTTGGCCCTGCTTTCAATATGGTTTTCTCCAGCACTGCTTCTAATCCAGTACTTAGTAGCACTGCTCTTTCCCACAGCTAATGAGCACTGCTCACAATTCAGTTCAGTTAGCAATGTTTTCCTCCTCAATTCAGTTTTAGCATTGCCTTCAAACACAGTTCATCTTAGAAATGAAATTAAACAGTTCAATTCAATGGCAATATGGTCTAAGTCACTTTCTCACTCTTAGACCTAATGACCCACCTCCCTCATTTGTCAGCACAAAACCACCTGACATCCACCCACCGGGTCAATTCACCAAGGCTTCATGCACTCTCTCCAGTTCAGTTCATAATTCACTTTAAGAGCCCCCCACCAGCACTTCCATTTCCTCCTCATTCTCCCCTCCTTCCACCTCCTCCAGTTCCATTCTCTCCTCCCCTTCCTCTCGGTCTAGGAGCTCCTCCCTTCCCCCATCTGATTCCATCTCCCAATCACACCCCGGCTCCTCCCTCCCTCCCTTGCATAGATTCTTCTCCCTTCACCTGATCTGTCTGTTGGTGCTGCACTGCCTTCTGGGGCTTGTAGTTTCTTAGCTCCTGGCTTCTTTGACATTGCCCTGCCTTCTGGGCTTTGTAGTTCCTTGGTTCTGAATCTCTCTGGTGCTGCACTGCCTTCTGGGGCTTGTAGTTTCTTTGCTCTTCACTATATATATATATATATATATATATATATATATATATATATATATATATATATAATATCATCATAGTTTGAGTTGTTTATCGCAGTCTTTGATTGGGTTTATGACTGTTAGAATGGATAGTGACCTTTTTTGGAAGTTATGAAAGCCATTAAGGGAAATCTGTGAGGCACTGAAAGTCGTGATAGATGTCCAGCAAGCTAGAGCCTCAAAAAGTGATCTTCCCCTTCTCCTTTTGGAACTCCAAAAGGAGATAAGGAAAGGCCTACCCCTCCACATACACAGGTGACAAAAGAACTAGCTACAAAAAGATAGTGCTGCTGTGAATATGTGTAGTGTTAAATGTGTCATTTTTATATAGTGGTTATATTGATGAATATTGGCTTCTTTGTTCTCAACTAAATAGACCGGGGAATTGGCAGCATTGTTGCAGCACAGAATAACTCAGCACATAAATTCTAATTCTTCACATAATTCAATGTCTCTGATGTATTTTTAGTCTTTCTCAGTCAATAACAGCTGAAGGTCAGTACAGTGTTTCATAAAGTCAAATTGAGTCATATGAAATAATCACAAAATTTTGGAGGGGTAAAACTTCTGCTGTTAGTTCACTTAAAAGAAGGTTGGGAGATGTGCTTCTGCTCAGACCCTCCTTTCCCCCTCCCTCCACTCAACAGTTTCCACTAGCATTGAGATATGCCGGGTTGACGGAAGGATTGATGCAGGAGCCCGCCTTCCAGTGGTGATTCAGAAGCTTTGTGCCAGGCAGCAGCACCTTCACCAACAGAGCCAAGTGTGAACTCTAACACTGGGATGGACAAGTTTGGGGAGATATGAGAACTGGACTTGCCCACAGTCAGAGTTACTTTGGCATATGAAGAGGCAAGTTTATCATCAATGCCTTTGGTTTCATCCCTTCCCTCATTAGTCAAATCACTGGTTGTAACCCTGGGCTCAATATGGAATGTTCTGATAAGGCTGGATACCTCTGTTTCACTTTGCACTAAAGAGTTAAATACTCTTATCTGTTGAAGTCAAGAACAAAACATTAAACAGAGGACACGTTTGTAACCTTCTAAGGAAAGAATAAAAGTTGGAAGCAGCTTTAGTAAAAGCAAGACTGTAATAGAAGATTGGAACAATTTGAAAACTGCACAATGTGTCTTAATTTTCCCAAGATTCAAGGCTTGGGACATACAGGACACTTAAGAGATATCTAACTGAAGTCCAAAAGATCTCTTCAGGTTTACTTCCGACTATAGCAAACGCCTACTAATTACCTAATGGAAATCACGCTTAAGGGAGCATGCCTGCCTCAGATTTGGATCTGACAGCATTTTTAGAGTCCTTGGAAGAGGTTTTGCAAGGAAGATCAACTTTAGTGGCCACTTTTGTGCTTGACCAAGATGTTAACATGATTATGCATTTGTTCTTTTGGAACCCTTACATTTCATTTCTTGGACAAAAAAATCTGGAGATATCCTGATTTTGCTACAGTAATTCAGGAACCCTGTTAATTGTTCTTGCAATAAGGAAAGAAACACACAATTTGGGTGCCTCTTTTTTTCTTTACTACCCCTGCAAGTGTCTTGTAAAGTACTTTGGGAGTAGCTAATATTTTATGTTCCTGAGCAGCTGAGATTTTTTGCGGGGGAAGTAGGATTCTAAGAAATTGCTTATGTAGTCCCAATTCCAAAACAAACTAAGGAAGATGGATAAGTTATGTAAAAGAACTCAACTGTAGTTACACCTAGTACCATTTTCTTTAATTTTTCTTTTCCTTTTCTGTTCCTTCTTTTTCTTCTCATCCTGCTCATTCCCTCTTTCATTTGAAATTTCAATAAAAACAAAATTTAGTATGTGTTAGTCACTTTAGGGTCCTTTTACTAAGATGTGATAACAAATTTAGCACACACTAACAACTAGCGCTTGCTAAATGCTAAGAAGCTCATTGGAATAAATTGTAATCGTTAGTATACATTAAGAGGTGCATTTTTGATATGATGTCTAAATACAATTTTGGATGTTTTGCAGAAAATGCCCAAAAATCCAGTTGTGAACATGGCCGTTTTCAATTCAGAAGAACATCCAACTTTTTGTTTCAAAAATGGCCATTTGCTAGATGTGTTTGTGCTCAGTGCATCAATTTTTATACCATTAAAAAAATATTCAAGGGAAAAATGCACTTAAACAAGCCATTTATATGTATGGGGTGGGACAGCATTCTTAGTAGATTGGCCAAACAGTCATCCCAGCAGAGAAGTGGGACACCCTAGGGGGGACTGCAATAGGTTTTACATAAAAGGTCCCAGGTACACATCTCACTGTTACCCCCTTATATTGTATGGTGAGCCCTCCAAAACCTACCTAAAACATACTGTATCCAGCTATACAAAATTAAAATACTCCCTATGTCTGTAGGTATAACCTACTGTATATGTTGGCACATTAGGGTTTTGGTGGGTTTTGGAGGGCTCACATTTTCTACCACAAGTGTACCAATTGTAGACTATGAGCCTGGGTCTCCTTCTCTACAGTGCACTACATGACCATTAGGCTACTCCAAAGACCTGCTTGCTTCTCTACTAGGATTGACCATAACATCATATGATGTCATAGAGACTTGTATGTACTATTTCTTTCACATTGTTCGGGGTGGGAAGGGGGTCAGTAACTACTGGAGGAGTAAGAGTGCACCTTTTTGTTACTTAATCATGATTAAAACAGGTCTAGACCAAAAAAATCTAACTTTTAGCACTGGACATTTTTGCTTTGTTCCATTCTGGCAGAAAAAATGTCCCAGTTTGGGGAATGCCCAAATCTCACCCCCACCACGCTCCCAACATGCCCCTTTGTGATTTAGATGTATTGCATATGAACTGAATAGAAAAAAAGTTTTTAAAATGGGTTTCAAAAATTGTAATTTTAACATTTTGGTGAAAAAAGGGTCCATCTGCCACTTTCTGTCACTTTCTGAACATTTTTCTGTTTTGAAAATGAGCCACCACATCTATTAGTGCACTCTAGTAAAACGAGCCCTTTAAGACAATAATTTATTTTAAAAACATTTTTGGCACAAACAAAAGATTCATCTTCTTTTTCAAACTGAATATCATCTTCATCTTTCAGTATCAATTTATTTTGAATTATGAAGGAATATTTAACATCTTGCAAAGACCTTTCTGCTCAGTGCTAACTTAAATCCATATGTTTCATGCCCATCAATCCAAGGCATGAATTTTCTCTTGAGTTGTCTATACATGTATCCAGACCACATTTTCAAACAATTTGTTCATCTCATGAAAACCTTTAACCCTTGGAAATGCTTCTTTAGGGGCCCTTTTAAAAAGCATCGGAAAAGCCCAACATGGGCTTACCACACACTAAATTGGAACTAACACCAGCCCAACGTGGCCACCGACAGTAGTTCCTGCTTGAGAGTGCACCATGTCTGGTGCAGTGCTCACCCGGAGGTAATCAGACATCACTGCCCACTGCCCGTTTACCTCCGGCTTAACGAGGGAGCCCTTACCGCCACCCATTGATATGGCGGTAAGTGCTCCCTGCCAAATGGCCACATAGATAAGAGTTATCTTGCCGCATGGCCATTTTTTAACATAAAAACATAAGTGTTGCCATACTGGGGCAAACCAAAGCTCCGTCAAGCCCAGGATCCTGTTTCCAACAGGGGCCAATCCAGGTTAGAAGTATCTGGCAAGATTCCAAAACAGTACAATACATGTTATGCTGCTTATCCTAGAAACAAACAGAGGATTTTCCCCAAGTTCATCTTAATAATGGCTTATGGACTTTTCTTTTAGAAAGCTATCCAAACCTTTTTTAAACCTCACTAAGCTAACTGCTTTTACTATATTCTCTGGCAATGAATTCCAGTGTTTAATCACATGTTGAGTGAAGAAATATTTTCTCCAATTTGTTTTAAATATACTACTTTGTAGCTTCATTGCATGCCGCCTAGTACTAGAATTTTTGGAAAGAGTAAACAAGTGATTCACGTCTACCTGTTCCACGCCACTCATTATTTTATACACCTCTATCAAATCTCACCTCAGCCATCTTTTCTCCAAGCTGAAGAGCCCTAAATGTTGTAGCCTTTCCTCATAGGGAAGTCGTCCCATCCCCTTTATCATTTTTGTCGCCCTTCTCTGTACCTTTTCTAATTCCACTATCAGGCTCATTTTCGAAAGAGATGGATGTCCAAAGTGACATAAATCGGCACTTGGACGTCCATCTCACAGAAACATCCAAATCGGTATAACTGAAACCGCATTTTGGACGTCTTTCTTGGAAGTCTGTTGGAAGGATGTCCAAAACTCAAGGGGGCATATTGGAGGCGTGTTCAAGGCAGGACTTGGGCGTTCCTAAGACTTGGACATCTTTGAGCCATAATGGAACAAAACAAAAACGTCCAGCACTAAATTTGGACATTTTGAGCTGGACCTGTTTTTGTTACGAATAAGGCACAAAAAGGTGCCCCAAATGACCAGATGACCACTGGAGGGAATCAGGGATGACCTCCCCTTACTCCCCCAGTGGTCACTAACTCCTCCCACCCACAAAAGGTGTGGTGAAGAACATTACTTGTCAGCCTCTATGCCAGCCTCAGATGTCATATTCAGGTCCATGACAGCAGTATGCAGGTCCCTGGAGTAGTTTAGTGCACTTCCAACAGGTGGACCCAGCGCCATCCCCCCACTACCTATTACACTTGTGCAGGAAACTGCGAGCCCTCTAAAACCCACCAGAAATCTACTGTACCCACATATAGGCGCTCCCTTCACCCGTAAGTGCTATGGTAGTGGTGTACAGTTGGGGGTAGTGGGTTTTTGGGCTCAGTACACAAGGTAAGGGAGATGTGTACCTGGGAGCATTTTATGAAGTTCAATGCAGTGCCCCCTAGGGTGCCCAATTGCTGTCCTGGCATGTCAAGGGGACCAGTCTACTAAAAATGCTGGCTCCTCCCACATCCAAATGGCTTGAGTTCAGACATTTTAAACTTGGACGTCTTTGTTTCAAAAATGGCCAAAAAACAAAGACGTCCAAATTGCAAAACGTCCAAATTCAAGGACGTCCATGGTAATTTTGAACACAAAAGATGGACATCCATCTTTTTCGAAAATGACCTTCTTCCACCTCGGAATTTGGACGATTTTGTAAAACGTCCAAATTCTGACTTAGTTGTTTTTTTTTCGAAAATGCCTCGGAATTTGGACGATTTTATAAAATGTCTAAATTCTTAGATTTTTTTTTTTTTTTTCGAAAATGCCCCTCCACATCTTTTTTGAGATGTGGTGACACAGTATTCAAGATAATGTTGCACCATGGAGCGATATAAAGGCATTATAACATCCTCAGTTTTGTTTTCTATTCCTTTCCTAATAATATCTAACATTCCATTTGCTATCTTAGCCGCTGCCATACACTGACCGAAGGGTTTCAACGTATCATCAATGATGTCACCTAGATCCCTTTCCTGGTCGGTAACTCCTACTGTGGAACCTTGCATCATGTAGCTATAGATCAGGTTCCTCTTTCCCACTTGCATCACTTTGCACTTGCTCACATTAAACGTCAACTGCCATTTCGGTGCCCAGCCTCCCAGTATCACAATGTTCTCTTGTAGTTTTTCACAATCCTCTTGTGATTTGACAACTTTGAATAACTTTGTGTCATCAACTAATGTAATTACCTCACTAGTTACACCCATCTCTAGATCATTTATAAACATCTTAAAAAGCAGCAGTCCCAGACAGACCCCTGGGGAACCCCACTATCTACCCTTATCCATTGAGAATACTGACCATGTAACCCTACTCTGTTTTCTATCTTTTAACCAGTTTTTAATCCACAATAGAACACTACCTCTTATTCCATGATGCTGCAATTTCCTCTGGAGTGTTTCATGAGGTACTTTGTCAAATGCATTTTGAAAACCAGACACACAATCCAGCTTATTTTCGAAAGAGAAAGACGCCCATATTTCGACCCAAATCGGGAGATGGGCGTCTTTCTCCCGTGGGCGTCCAAATCGGTATAATTGAAAGCCGATTTTGGTCGTTTTCAACTGCAATCTGTCGCAGAAAAGGGCCAAAGTTGACGGGGCGTGTCGGAGGCGTGGTGAAGGTGGGACTGGGGCGTGTTTATCGGCCGAGGAGAGATGAGTGTCCTCGGCTGATAATCGAAAAAAGAAAGACATTTTTAGCGCAATTTTGGGTTACTTTTTTTTACCTTTTTTTCACAAACAAGTCCCAAAAAAGTGCCCTAAATGACCAGATGACCACCGGAGGGAATCAAGGATGACCACCCCTGACTCCCCCAGTGGTCACTAACCCCCTCCCACCCAAAAAAAACAACTTTAAAACTTTTTTCCAGCCTGTATGCCAGCCTCAAATGTCATACCCAGCTCCATCACAGCAGTATGCAGATCCCTGGAGCAGTTGTTAGTGGGTGCAGTGGACTTCAGCCAGGCGGACCCAAGTCCATTCCCCCTTACCTGTTACACTTGTGGTGGTAAATGGGAGTGCTCCAAACTGCCCCGAAAAACCCACTGTACCCACATCTAGGTGCCCCTCTTCAGCCATAAGGGCTATGGTAATGGTGTAGAGTTGTGGGGAGTGGGTTTTTGGGGGGAATTTGGGGGGCTCAGCACCCAAGGGAAGGGAGCTATGGACTTTAGAGGTAGTTTGCTTTGTTTTTTTAATTGTTACAAGTGCCCCCTAGGGTGCCCGGTTGGTATCCTGGCATGTCAGGGGGACCAGTGCACTATGAATCCTGGCCCCTCCCAGAACCCAATGCCTTGGATTTGGTCGTTTTTGAGCTGGGCACCTTTGGTTTCCATTATCTCTGAAAAACAAAACCGTCCAGCTCAAATCCGCACAAATCCGATGCATTTGGCTGGCACAAACCGTATTATTGGAAAAAAGATGGACACCCATTTTTTTTCAAAAATACGGTTTGTCCCGTCCCTTCACATACCTGTTCTCGGAGATAAACGCCCATGGAGATGGGCGTTCGATTATGCCCCTCACTATTAACTAACTCACCTTTATCCACATGTTGGGGGGGGGGG
This sequence comes from Microcaecilia unicolor, assembly GCF_901765095.1. Taxonomy (NCBI): domain Eukaryota; kingdom Metazoa; phylum Chordata; class Amphibia; order Gymnophiona; family Siphonopidae; genus Microcaecilia; species Microcaecilia unicolor. Next base: position 530,627,354 of record NC_044032.1, read on the forward strand.
GTCTTTTTACTCACTATGGTAAAAGGGGCCCTGAAGCAGAGGATAAACAGCCCCCGCTGAGCCTGTAGGGCCTTTTTTCATGTAGCTTAGTAAAAGAACCCCTTAGCCTCTTTCTAATCAAGTTTCACACTTTGGTCTCATTTTACTAAGATGCAGTAAGTGTTAGAGTGCACATACCACAGCTTAAAAGGGCTTACCATGGGACACACTGAGATCTTTTGTGGTAAATTCTTAATCTGCATGCACAACCGCCGTGCACTAAAAAGTACTTTTCTATTGTGGAGGAGTCCTATCTGGGGAAGAAATTGGGAATTTTTATGCTTTTCATCTACATTTTCCCTTGCTAACTGATTAGCGCAGGATTAGTGCATGAGCCCTTACCACTCACAAAATGGGTGGCGACAAGTGGTCACATGCTTAATTTCTATTAATGGCCACACACTAATGTCCAAATAAATCATATATTATACATATCAAAATAAGCACATAAGCACCACCACGCTGGGAACAGACCCAAGGTCCATCAAGCCCAGCACTCCGTCTCCGACAGCGGCCAATCCAGGCCCCAAGAACCTGGCAAAACCCCAAAATTTAATAACAATCAATGGACTTTTCCTTCAGGAATCTATCCAGACCCCCTTATTTTTACTATACAAATGCACAACAATCCCTAACAAAACTATCTAAAAGATATCTTCACATCCATGCATCCATCCATTCATTACCCTTATAAGTTCACTTAAAAAAACTCCTCCGGAATCGGAAACAGTACGTGATAAAGACTCTTGTTGCCCATTGGGTGGAAGCTAGGCATACAATAGATACATTGCAATTTGTGGTTCTACATCAGTTGAAAAAATTTAGAGGTGGGAATGGACCACAGAGATTACATCGAATAGAACAAAAATATATATTTTTGTATAACACTCTTGAACCAGCTGGCCTAAATCGTGAAATAGAGTGGGACCTGGTAAGATGAGGCAAAATTCACTCCTTTGGGATGATTTAGGATGGGGACACTATGATTGGATGAGGGGTAATTTGCTAGTGCTCAAAAAGAAGGGTGGATCATTCCTGGAATATGCATGCTTAGAGTTTAGAGTTCTGATTGCGGTTGGACTTCCAGCTATGGTATGCCAAATACATTTGTATTATTCGAGTTGTGGGTTATGTATGATTAATATTGCATAATTTGTTAGATACGTAATTTAGTTGGTTCTATATGCACAGACTGTCAGCTCCTGAAGACGCCAATTGAGCGAAACACAAATTCTGTGTCCGGCTGGACAATCTTTTGGAGGAATAGGAGTGTTTGACTCTATATCTGTTTGGAAATTACAGAATACGGAAAGATCTCAGTTTTTAAAATTGGAACTAGGTGATGGGCAGAACCTGATGTGGTTCGCTGGATAGACTGGTGATTCATTAAGAAGAAAAATCTTTATCACGGACTGTTTCCGATTCCGGAGGAGTTTTATTAAGTGAACTTATAAGGGTAATGAATGGATGGATGCATGGATGTGAAGATATATTTTAGATAGTTTTGTTAGGGATTGTTGTGCATTTGTATAGTAAAAATAAAGTATTTTTATATGTATAATATATGATTTGTTTGGGAATTACAAATATATAAATGTATATGAAAATTTAATTATGATTTTTAGTAATATTTTCCTGTTTTGTATATGAGTTTCAATTGGGTTAAATTTAGATTGTTAGATTCCTGAGGTGGTATTGTTGATGCACACACTAATGGCAACATTAACACATGAAATAACAAAATGTAGGAAAAATGCAAAATATCCACCTAAAAATAATCTTGCCAAACTTTATCAGTAAAGAGAGATTGTCTGCATATAATCCAATTTTAAATAATAAAACCTCAACAACCTTTAAAGGGTGACTGTCACTAGTTTTCTAATTAGAGATGGAAAAAAGAAGTGGTAGAAATCAACTTTCTAAGGAGAAAAAATACACCATAAAAAGTCCAGGTCAGATTACTTTTAAAAATACTGACTTGGGGGGTCTTTTACTAAATCTTAGCTCGAGTTATCTGCAGCAGGGCCTATTTTATTCCTATGGGTCCTGCTGCAGATAACTAGAGCTAAGCTTTAGTAAAACAGCCCCTAAATCACTGCTCTCTGAAATCAACAAACAAAAAATGGATTGAAAACAACAACAAGAACAACAACAATCACTTAAGGCAAGAACATATGAAATATTGCTCACAGCAAATGAACAAAAAGCAAGCCACTTATCTATAAGTACTCTGCAGGTTTTCAGACTCCCCATTGGATCCAATAGGAAATTGACAACCTAAAACACAGGAGAAGCAGACACAGCAGGCTGGCGGGGGGCGCTGCCAGAAGAAGAGATCTTCCTTCAGAGTTGCTCTTCTTCACAGTCTGCCACATTGCGTTCCAAGCGGCTGATTTTCCTCTCAGGCTGTGCATGCTTGGTTTTGAAACCGAGCATGAGTGACCTGAGAGAAAAAGCAGCCACAGGGCAGGCCACGTGGTGAAGAGCAGCGCTGGAGTGAAGGGGGGCAGACTCAAGAAAAATGTCAGGAAGTATTTTTTCACAGAGAGAGTGGTAGATACTTGGAATGCCCTCCCATGGGAGGTGGTGGAGATGAAAACGGTAGCGGAATTCAAGCATGCGTGAGATAAACATAAAGGAATCCTGTGCAGAAGGAATGGATCCTCAGAAGCTTAGCTGAGATTGGAAGGCGGGGCTGGTGTTTGGGTGGTGGGGCTAGTTCTGGGCAAGACTTCTACGGTCTGTGTCCTGAAAATGGCAGATACAAATCAAGGTAAGGTATAAACAAGAAGTAGCACATATGAGTTTATCTTGTTAGGCAGACTAGATGGACCGTGCAGGTCTTTTTCTGCCATCATCTACTATATTACTATGAAGGAAGACTCTTCTGCTGCTGGGGCCTTGGGATCCCTGCCAGCCAAGGTATTACAGTTGCAGAGGGCAACAGCATGCTGCAGCGGGCGGACGGAGGGCGATGGCAGCGACAATCCTTGGGAGGGGGCAGTGGCAGTGACAATCCGGGGGGGGGGGGAGGGCGGGCTTGGTGGCAGTGTCCCTGCCACAGGCCCAGCTCAGTCTCTCAGCAGCCCTGAGCAACACCACTTTAGAGCTAGATCTTGCAATTCTCTATCAACTTATTCTAAAGGAGTTCCCTTGTACTGACTTTGAGATCAGTTGATTCATAAAGAAGTCATCTTAGATATTCATCAGACAAATGTTGGCATTGTTTGCTGCAAGTGGGTACTTTCTCTCATATGCTATATGAGTGTCCTCCGATCTTTCAATTCTGGAAGGCTGTTTGGAATATTATACAAAAACTTTTGCCCATAACTGATGACCTGACTTATTCAATTGTAATTTTTAAGTCCGTTCATGCAACTTTTGATTTGACCTCCCCGCAATCAAAACTATTGGACATTCTCCTCACTATTGCTCAACGGCATATTTTGCAAAACTGGAAAAACGCACAGTTGCTGAATATTCATTTCTGGTGGAATACAGTCCTGCAGCATCAGAAGTTTGAGCTCGCCATGGCTGCGAAAAGTCGGATGATAGTATCTAAGAAAAGAATTTGGTCTATTTTGGACAACTACCTCCAAACTATTCAGGCCACACCTTAAACCAGTACAAAGGACTTATTTGTTAAACACCTGGATGCTTTCCCCTCATTTTTTCTCTTCTTTCCTTTCCCACCTGTTGTGTTTCTTGCTTCCTAGGTTTTTCCATCATTGTTTTCCTGTTATTTGTATTCTTTGAAAATTAATAAAATATTTGGAAAAAAAAAAAAAAAAAAAGATATTCATCCAAATCTATTAGTACTATGTTGCCAATTTTATTAGCTTGTTTAATCTCTGTATTTTACAGTTTGACATACTGGTCAAGTGGAGGTTAATAAAATCCTCCTCTTATACTGTCCCTTTTGGCACATGGAATTTCTACCACTGATGGCCTTATATTTAAAGAAGACAAATGCGAAGGTGGCCAAGAAAAGATGCAAAACTGCAAGTCCACAAGCAATTTCTTTATTAAACACTCACCTGACACGGCTGTATTTTGGCACAATGTCTGTATCAGGAGTCCTTTGAATAAAATAAAATAAAAATACATCACAGACAAAACTCATAAATAACATACACATAAAGTATATAAATTTTAAAATTATGAAATCTAAAAAAAACCCCTTCTCTACAAACATAAAAATGATTGAATAAATACGGCCTCTTTTACTAAACCATGCTACAAATGAAAGGAAGCCCATTCAATTCCTATGGGCTTCCTCTCATTTGCCATGCAGGAATCACTAGTGTGGTTTTGTAAAAGAGGCCCTAAAAGAATAAGAACAGGCTGAATAATGAAAAGCAAAAATATAAATTACATAATATTGATATGGTTATTGCTGCAACTGCCATATATAGAATACTAGCATAAATCTGCTTTTACATGCCTAACTTTAAGCATGAACACTTAAGTATAGCAAGTTTTGAATAAGCATAAATATAAACTTAGTTCTTGTAATGCAAATGCTAGAAACCTACATTTTTTTGCTGTTATGTTCAAACTGTTATTTGCTGATGATTCAAGTAATCTAGAAGTATTCATCTTTGCTACTCTACTTATAAATCCACCTGAGCTGCACTAGAGTTTCCCATGTGCTCCCCATCAAGATACACTAAATTCCCTGATTTAACAATATTTTAAGATGATACCTTTTTCTGAACCATGTGTTCCCAGGATAACATTGACTTTATCCTATAATCTGTCTTAAATCCTGCTCAATGCATGGTCTTGCATTTTCTTATTTATTTATTTAGTTATTTATTTTACATTGAATCTGAATTGTCAATCACTAAACTACTTCTCAAGCTTTTGTTACATTCTCATTCTATTTGCTCCCCCAGGAGTGTTCATGTCTGATAGTAACTTGGTACTGCAAATCTTAATGTCATCTGCAAACAGGCAAGCTGTTCTTTCTAACCCCTGTACTTTATCACTCACATAAATATTGAATAGGACTGGCCCATGTACCAAACCTTGAGGCACTACACTAATCACTCTTTTTTTCCTCTGAGTGAATCCTATTAAAAGTTACCTTCTGTTTTCTCTGATTGAACGAGTGTCTACTATAGTATACCACCTTAGGACCAACCCCTAGACTTTTCTATGTATTTATTTATGAGCCTGCTATATAGAATTGTATAAAAGGCCTTGCAGAAATCCAAGTATACCACAATCAGAACATTTCCTTGGTGATATGACTTCTCCCCCATTTTGTGGACTAATAGAGATTTACTTATTACCTTTTGTAATTTTCTTTGCATCATTAACTTAATTTCTTGTAACTCCTCTTTTCCTCATGCAAGCTTAAAACTTGTAAATTAAAGTTCAAATCAATGTAATGGAGAATACTAGACTGTTGAGAAACCCTTCCCAAGAGTCACTGGGGGAGGGAAGTGGGTTGAAAAGGGAAAGTGAGAAGCCCAGCCCCAAGTGGAAGTGTTTATGGGAAAGTGCTGAGGGAAATGTTTCTGGTTATTTAATGACAGTAGGAGTGGAGTTTGGAGTTTATAAAAGTTAATGTTATGCTAGGACCCTTGAGGAGAGAGGGGGTCCTGGATGGCCTCAATAAACTAAGGCTGAACTACGTAGATGTTTCTGTCAGTACACCCATTAACTGTGACATGGAGGAGTGCTCCAGGTGGGAAGTAGTGGAACCCAGCCTGGGAACAAGAACAGGGAAGGAACCTGTTCAGAGTCAAAGGCAATAGCCTGAGAGGTACACCTTTGGAAGAGAGTGGACAGACAGGGAGGTCTGATCCATATTGGAGGTAGCTTGCTGCTGGCCCAGACTTAGATTGTTTACCCAGAAGGAATGGGTACTGGGCTGGTGGAGCTGTAATATACACACAATATGATTTATAAATGAATTACTGAATTTACACCAAAAGTCTTGAACTGACATTTAGATTTTCTTTTGAATAAGTTACCTAGTTGGATACAAATTAATTTGTTGGATATTGAAAGAAGTGTTTGCCTCCAGAATATATGTGAAGTCTGGATGACTGCCTGTTGCAGAGCTTAAGCAAAGTTTGTGTCTGGATTATAAAACCTGGAGTCTTTTATTTGTGTGAGAGTGAAGTTTGTTTACTCCTGGATAAACAAAGAAAAGAAAAGTAAAGAGTAATTTCGGCCCAGCTCAGTATGTGAACAAAAAAAAAAGCCTAGAAATTGTGTTTTGTGGCCCTGCTCTCGGGTGCTGACCCACAAAGAGCTAGCTGGTGCCTGAACTGTGTGGTGAGACTAGGGTTACATCAATAATATTTTTAAAACTGTTTAAATATAGTTGACACAAATTGTATTAGGCAGCACAAGTTGAATTAATTTGGTAGAAAATCAAAAACTTAATTATGCCTCTCTTCCAGGGGCTACTGAAAGAGCTAATGTGGGCTCTTCTGTACACTGGAAAAAAAAACCCTCATCAGTGTCCAAAATACTCCTCAAGAAGAGGATTTTCCCCTAGCACAATAGCAGCTCAGCAAGGTTGAAACCTTACTCCACACCCTCTTTGATCCAATTGGAGGTCCAGAAAGTACAGTAAGGCAGGAGTTGAGTGGCTTCCCAAATGCCAGCTGATGAAATACTGTAGCATCTGGTAACCTTATGTACTCTTCGAAAGTTGGAAGGGTCTCCTGAACTCTGTCAGGAGAGACAATCCTCTTCATTCCATGGGCTCCTCTGGGCTTTTTCTAGACTTGTTCATATTCATATGTGGGTGGCCTCTCTGACTTTTACAGGGCAGATGTTTCTCTTATTTTCCAGAGAGAGAGAGAGAGAGAGAGAGAGAGAGAGAGAGAGAGAGAGAGAGAGAGAGAGAGAGAGAGTATGTGTGTGTGTGTGGGGGGGGGGGGGGGGGGATCTAGTGCTGTTTCTTACTGATAGAATATTAATGCTCAATCATCAAAAGTATTCTGAATGTTAATTTTCACAAAACCACAGGTTGAAGCCACTTACTAAATTAGATGTTAAATGTGGAATTTTCCAGTGGCTGTGGTAAACTGGCTGAGAGTGCACTTTGGCCATCTTATCAATGTTTAGTACATTGGTCCCTGTGGGGTCCTTTTACTAAGCTGTGCTAAAAATTAGCCTACGTTATTACTAACACGTGGGTTTCCCACACACTGAGGAAAATGGCAGTATTTTCTATTTCCCCCATTAATGGCCACACTCTAGTTTCCCAATTATTGCATGCACATTAGCGCATGAGCCTTTACTGTCACCTATTTACTAGGCAGTAAGGGCTCCCACCCTAACCACACACTAATTGGTTAGCATATGGAGATTACAGCTGCACTGATTCGCACTGGTCACACCCACTCTTTGCTTCCAAAAACGCACCCAGTACTAAATTTTGTTTTATTTTATTAGTGCATGAATGACATGCACTGAACACAAAACTATCATGGGACGCTTGAGCACACCCCTTGGTAATGGATTTTATCAGGCAGGTAGCACACATTACTGCTTTCTGCCACTTAATATAAGGGCCCCTATGTTTGCTGAAGTGTATTTTTTTTTTCTTTTAGCAAAATAATGTTTGATAGTTGGCTGAATGTTATCATACTTCATCACTATTTATGCTTAAGACTTGGAAGCAAGAGACTAACATTTTTTAAAGCTGCAATAACTTTCTTGCTAGAACGTGTAATTTTAAAAATGACCACATTGAAGAAATGTTCATAGATATTTTACACTACACAACTTGTGCCGATTGTTCAAAGGGAAAGTAGATACTTACGTACAGTTTGCTTTAAATTGACCTCTTATTTGGTGCATATTTTTTTTCAATGAAATGTATACATACTTTTGAAGATTTCTAAAGTATGTACATAAGAGCAAACCCTGCCCTCAAGAGTATATACAAACTGTAATTGTCTGACTTTACCCACACAAAGGGTGGGAAATACTGTAAAAGCTTATTTCCATGGCTAAAGCACTGCTTTAGCATCATGGAAAGTGGAGAGAACACCAAAGTCCCATGGGGATACACACAGCAACACAATGAATAGGAATTGGATCTGGTTCTTCAAAACAGACCAAGGACACTCAATATAAATTATAAACTTTTATTGAGGATGACGCGACACAGTGTTTTGGCACCAAAGTGCCTGCTTCAGGAGTTCTTGATAAATGTATTTGGCAATCAAATGTGTGTTTGTCTTCAATGATGAATAACATACTAAGGGATCCTTTTACTAAGGTGCACTGAAAAATGGCCTGCGCTGGTGTAGACACATGTATTGGGCACGTACAGGTCCATTTTTCAGCGCACCTGAAAAAAAGGCCTTTTTTATTTTTTGCCAAAAAAGGGACATGCGGCAAAATAAAAATCAGCGCGTTTCCATTTTGGGCCTGAGACCTTACTGTCACCCATTGACTTAGCGGTAAGGTCGCACGCGTTAATCGGGCGCTAATCATCAGCGCACATACGCTGCTGATTACCACTCGGTTAGCGCCACGTGGTAGAAAGTAAAAAATATTTTCTGGCGCGCCTATCGGACACATGTAAAAAATAGAATTGCCACCCGGGGCATGCAGTAGCCAGGCAGTAAATCCAAACTGACATGTGTTGGACACGCATAGGCACCTATCTTGCTTATTTTCGAACGAGAAGGCCTTCCACCTTCTGACACAAATCGGGAGATGGCCGGCCTTCTCCTAAACCCGGCCAAATCGGTATAATGGAAAGCCGATTTCGGCTGGCTTCAACTGCTTTCTGTTGCAGAGTCGGCGAAAGTTCAAGGGGGCGTGTCGGCAGTGTACCGAAGGCGGGACAGGGGTGTGGTTAAGAGATGGCCGGCTTTGCCAGATAATGGAAAAAAGAAAGCCGGCCCTGACGAGCATTTGGCCAAGTTTACTTGGTCCCTTTTTGTTTACGACCAAGCCTCAAAAAGGTGCCCCAACTGACCAGATGACCCCCGGAGGGAATGGGGGATGACCTCCCCTTACTCCCCCAGTGGTCACTAATCCCCTCCCACCCAAAAAAATATATTAAAAACATTTTTTTTTGCCAGCATGTATGCCAGCCTCAAATGTCATACCCAGCTCCATCACAGCAGTATGCAGGTCCCTGGAGCAGTTTTAGTGGGTGCAGTGCACTTCAGGCAGGCGGACCCAGGCCCATCCCCCCCCCACCTGTTACACTTGTGCTGGTAAATGGGAGCCCTCCAAACCGCCCCAAAACCCACTGTACCTACATGTAGGTGCCCCCCTTCATCCCTAAGGGCTATGGTAGTGGTGTACAGTTGTAGGTAGTGGGTTCTGGGGGGGATTTGGGGGACTCAGCACACAAGGTAAGGGAGCTATGTACCTGGAATCAATTTGTGAAGTCCACTGCAGTGCCCCCTAGGGTGCCCGGTTGGTGTCCTGGCATGTGAGGGGGACTAGTGCACTACAAATGCTGGCTCCTCCCACGACAAAATGCCTTGGAGTTTGGCCGGGTTTGAGATGGCTGCCATTAGTTTCCATTATCGGCAAAAAACAATGGTGGTCATCTCTAACGCCGGTGATCTCTAAGGGCAGGCCAAATGTTGAGATTTGGCCAGCCCCGACCATATTATCGAAACAAAAGATGGCCGGCCATCTTGTTTTGATAATATGGTCGGGTACGCCGCTTGACGGAGCCAGTGTTAGAGATGGCCACCCTTATAGATAGCCGGCCCCGTTCGATTATGGCCCTCTATGCGCCTTGGTAAAAGGGCTTATCTTCAAGGGCTGAAGTGTAAACAATAAGGGTCTTTAAAAAGACAGTTTGTGGATATTGGAAGTAGTACCACTTGTAAACGTCGCTTAAACAGCTGGAAAAAGTAGTACTACTTCCAATATCCACAAACTGTCTTTTAAAGACCCTTATTGCTTTCATGTGTTATTCACCACTGAAGACAAATACACTTGTGATTGCCAAATACATTTATCAAAGACTCCTGAAGTAGGCACATTGGTGCTGAAATATGGTGCCATGTCGAGGTACCCTCAATAAAAGTTTATAATTTTATATTAAGCATCCTTGCTCTGTTTTGAAGAACCAGATCCAGTTCCCACTCTTCAAGTTGCTGTGTGCCTTCCCGTGGGACTTTGGTGTTCTCTCCACTTTGTGTGGTTTTCCTGCACTAAAGCACTGCTTTTCCCAGAAACATGACTTTGAAAATAACCCTGAAGTACATTTTACTTCTGCAATCAAGCAGTTATACAATTAAACTCAACCAGAACTTTTCACAATGTCATGGAATCAGCATACCAAATGTCACACGAGGCAAAGGAATTTGCATTTGTTTGCAATTAATCAGAAGTTGTTTAACATCTACTAGCTTGTTAATTTTATACCATGTTATTACAAAGAAGACACTGCCGAGAAATTTATGATTAATTTGAAGTCACTGGAAATCAGTGTATCAGCTGCTATAAGTACTGAAACACTAACAAAAGTGGGTCTACTGCTAGTAAACATAATTAATCAGTTTCTGAATTTTTAAACATGCCACAACAGACTGTACATAAGTTCAGTAAGTTTCTTTTCCTAACAACATTCAGTTTCAGGGAATACTTTAGGCAACAGAAGATAGTGACTCGGCCAAGGTCACTAGAAGTGTTAGTGGGAACATTGCTATTGATTTCCAGTTTTGCAGTTCACTAACTAGAATACTGTTAGGCCACTCTCTGAATTACCTACAATATGTGAAAAGTACACCCAAAGACCTACATTTTACAGGCTTAAAACACACTGTTTCTTCACACCTCCCCCCTTAAGAGAGAGACCCCGGACTGCGACCTTTACAGATCGCTGATTGGGTCTCGATAATCCAGTGTCAGGGTGGTGCTGGCTCTTCATTTCTGGAGATGCCATCAGCGTTCCCGTACTCACTGTCTTTTTCGGTGCTGTATGGTTAAATTGTACATTTATAGGGACAGGCTCCACCAAAGTATCTTCCCATTCTCTCCTGAGACCCTCTTCATTCAGACCAATGGATTGTGATCTGTGATGACAGTAAAGTCTTGTCCATACAGATATGGTTGTAACTTCTTGAGGGTCCACACTAAGGCCAGACACTCCTTTTTCAATAGTGGCATAGGCTACCTCTCTGTCAAGGAGCTTGCGACTTAAATATACAATGGGATACTCCTCCCCTCTGCTATTCACTTGAATGAGAACAGCCCCAGTGCCATAAACCAAGGCATCAGTCTGTACCATAAATCTTTGCTGGTAGTCAGGTGTAGCTAGTACTGGATCGGTAGCTAAGGCTGTCTTTAATGATTGGAAGGCCGCTTCACACTCTGGCAACCAGATAACTATTACCTGGTCGCAAGAATTATTTGGGGTAGTTTCTTTTTAGTCAGGTCAGTTAGGGGCTTGGCTATGGTGCTGTAGTGAGGCACAAGTTTCCTGTAATATCCCGTTGTTTCAAGGAAGGACAACACTTGCTTTTTAGTTTGGGGAGTGGGCCAAGTTTGTATAGCTTCCACCATAGCTGGATCAGGCTTCAGCTGCCACCACCCACTCTGTGCCGTAAATATTGCACTTCTGCCATTCCCACCTGGCATTTGCTGGGTTTTATAGTCAGGCAGGTCTCCCTGATCCGGTCTAGTACCCCACTCAAATGGATCAGGTGATCATCCCAAATCTGACTGTACACAGCAATATCATCATGATAAGCCCTAGCTTACTCCTGGAGTCCATCTAACAGATGATTCACTAAGGACTGAAATGTACCACAGGCATTTTTCATTCCAAAAGGCATTACAGTAAACTCATACAGACCAAATGGGATAATAAATGCTGATTACTCCTGAACAGCAGCTGTTAGGGAGATCTGACAGTACTCACAGATTAGGTGCATTGTGGTCAGCTACTGGGCCCCAGCTAAATGGTCTAGTAACTCGTCCATCTGGGGCATCAGATAGACGTCAGATACAGTACAATCATTAAGTATCCTGTAATCCACACAGAAGTGGGTTGTGCCATATTTCTTGGAAACAAGAACTACAGGAGAGGCCCAGGGACTATGAGACTTCTTGATAACACCTAGGGCTAGCATCTCATCAATCTCCCACTTTATTTGCCTCCCCACCTCAACAAGTATTTGATAAGAACCCTGCTTCTGTGGGTCATGGCCACCCATGTTTACATTGTGATTAGCCAAATGGGTAAGTCCTGGTTTAGTGGAAAACACATCAGCATACATTTGAAATACTGCTTCTAACTGCTGTCTCTAGGTGGGGGTTAATTGCTTTTACACTTTGTTGTATAGATCCCTCTGGCAAGGTCTCTGCTAAGAGGTCAGGTATGTGCTCACTATCCTGACACTCTTCTGGTAGACTGCATACAGCTAGCACCATAGCTGTGCAATTTGCATAGGCCTTTAACATGTTTACTTGAAAAGTATGCTGCTTTCTGTCTTGAGAGTCCATAGATATAACATAGTTTGTATCATTCAAGTGCCATATGACGTTTTAAGGTCCCACCCAATTAGCCTGAAGTTTATTCTAACAAACTGGGAATAAAACAAGTATCTGCTGCCCCTCATAAAACTTCAGGCCTTATGATCATACCAGGTCTTTTGCTTAGTCTAGGCTGCCTGCAAGTTATCTCTGACAAAGCCCACAAGTTCTTCTAATCTCTTCCACATATTAACTACATATTCAATTACAGGGGTGTCAGAGGTATCAACTTTCCACTTCCAATGTTAGCTGAAGGGGCCCTCTCATGCTCTGGCCTTAAAGCAGTTCAAATGGGGAGAGCCATGTAGACTCCTGAGGTACTTATCTGTATGCAAACAGTAGGTAGGATAAGTATTTTTCCCAGTCTTGGTCTCCTTTTTCTACGAAAGTCTTTAAGATGTGCTGTAATATACCATTAAATCTCTCCACCAACCCATTAGTTTCAGGGTGATATGGTGTGGTACATACAGATTTTACTCCACAGTGTGTCCACAGATTCTGGATCAGGTCAGACATAAACTGTGTCCCTTGGTCTGAGAGTATTTCTCATGGATATCCTACTCGGGAAAATATTTCTAGTAGGGCAGTAGCAATTTTCTCTGATTCTATGGAGAATAAGGCTACTGCTTCAGGATATGTGGTAGCAAAGTCCACCACTATCAATATATACATTTTCCCAGACCAGCTAGGGACCCCACTATATCCACAGCTATTCTCTCAAAGGGCTCACTGATAATGGGTAAAGGTTTCAGGGGAGCTTGGGGTGATCTTGGGTATTATGCTTTAGAACGTATCACAGGTTCAACAATAGTCAGCTACAGCTCGAGATACTCCTAGCCAACAGAAGTTATGGGTCAATCTGGTGCATTTGCATTTCATCCCCTGATGTTCTGCTAGTGGAATGTCGTGTGCAATCTGTAGAATTTGTTCCTTATATGTCCTGGGCACTATAAGTTGCTTGCCTGCTGTCCAGGGCCTATTAGGATCAATAGGATCAGTCTCTCTGTCCAACAAGTCCCCTTTCCATAGGATACGATCTTTACCAGTCTCATTGGTTGACTGACCAGCCTCTGCCTCAGGGCTTCCAGGTGAGTGTCAGAGCGCTGTGCTTTCTGAAAGCATGTCTCTGTTCTATCAGTATCCATATCTGGAAGGGTCTTTGCTTGTGACTCTGACAAATCAAGGTCAACAGTCTGATCAATAGGAGTATCAGTTGTTCCATACTCATGGACATGGTCACCTTTGGAACTGGTGCTGCTGGAAGCACTGGAATGCCTCCTCTTGTCACTTGGTCAGCTGGAACTGGAGAGGTGATCTCTGCTGCCTCAGCTTGTTGGGCTGCCTGGGCCTGACTATGGGTCACCGTAACGGAAATGCTGACTCCACTATCAAGGGTAATGTTTATTGGACCCATGTTGGTCCCACACAGCATTGGTACTGACATGTTTTTATTTATGCCTACTTATGTATCCAGGCTTGGTACCCAAATCCAGGAATACTTGCGCAATGGGTACAGTGTCTCTGGATCCATTGGCTAGCACTACCTCTGTAATGCACTCTGGTAGAATAGCATTTTCTCGCACTAGCTCTGGTCATAACAAAGACTTGTCAGAGCCAGTGTCCACAAGCCCAGCCACCTGGGTCTGATTCACAGTTACTGGAGTGCAGTAGTATTGTGGAAATCCATCTGCTTCCTTGCTTGATGAATGGCCAGTAACTTTTTGTGCTGCGGCAACTGGGTCTCCTTCATTTTACTGGAACCACCCACGAAAGCCGTCAGCCTTGGTGCAGGAACTGGAATGCTCTTTAGTGCAGGCTTGGGAATATCTGGGCAATCCACTTTGAAATTTCCTGTACATCCAAACTGGTAATAACAACGTTCATGCATAAATTCTTTGGGTTTTAGGCGAATACTGGAGGGTTTGCTGACAGTCTCTGAGGTTGCAGAAATATTTGGTTTAGGGCCATGACTTCCCTTAGATACTGGCTTCTGTGGATATGGATGGTTTCTCCTTGCCAACAGGGATGGTTAGCCATAAAGATGTCAACCAACTCAGCCACTTTCTCTGGAGTATAGGGCTGGTGATCTTGAACATGTTCTTCCACCTCTGGATGATAAAACTGCAGAAACTGCTCCAGGACCATCAGGTTTTGGCAGTTCTCCAGGGTTTTAACTTCAGCTCCACTGAGCCACTGCTGATGTTGGTATCTTAGCTAAATCACAAACTTGCTGTGTGTATCATCCACCCCATTTTCAAAATCCAGAACGTTAGTCTGTAGATCTCGGGGGTAATAATTTATTGTGCTTGTATCCCACATTTTCCCACCTATTTGCAGGCTCAATGTGGCTTACAGAAATCTGTTAGGTGCGTTGTATTTGGGCTGTGTGCCTGGTTTGTGTGCTGTGGGTACATTGTTGTCTGCAAGGGGGATTGTCAGTGCATGGTGCATGGTGAGTTAGATAAAGACAGTAGATGAGTATGAGTAGTTTGTTAGTATTCATGCTGCCGTTCGTGTGTTTGGTGTTGCGCTGCGTGGAACAGAGGTGGTTGCTTGAATTAACAGTCAGTTGTGTAGTTCAGTGTGAGTGTGTGTAGTCCGTAGAATTGTTTGATATGATTCAGAGTGGGCCTGGGGAGTAGATGGGTATTTCAGTGTAATGCTATGTGGTACACAGAGGGTAAATGAAAGCATACAGTGTTTAAAACATTAAAACATCAAATATATCTTAAAACTTAGAAATACAGCACATGTTGTGACCACAAGCTCTGAGCAATTCCCCTCTACTCTTAAATATTATGTTAGAGCTGCAACATTAATTGTAGCATTTAGTGTTTAAAACAATAAACAGGTCATAATACAGTGTAGCAATATATACAGTGACCACGTTTGTATAAGAGTCCTGCTGTAGTTCATTGTCCTGTTGTCAGATGATTTGCTGTCAATAATGTGACTTGCTATCAAATGCAAGAGCATCTAGAGTAAATGCAAGAGCATCTAGAGTAAACAGCTGAGACAATGATTCTTAGAGGGGCATAATCGAACGAAAACGCCTATCTCCATGGGCGTTTATCTCCGAGAACGGGTCCGTGAAGGGGCGGAGCCAACCGTATTTTCGAAAAAAATAGACGCCCATATGTTATTCGCTACTTTGTGAGCTGGGCGTTTTTGTTATTCAGTGATAATGGAAAATGAAAGCGCCCAGCTCAAAAACGAATACATCCAAGGCATTTGTTCGTGGGAGGGGCCATGATTCGTAGTGCACTAGTCCCCCTCACATGCCAGAACACCAACCGGGCACCCTAGGGGGCACTTTTACAAAACCAAAAAAAAAGGTAAAAGAGCTCCCAGGTGCATAGCACCCTTCCCTTGTGTGTTGAGCCTCCCAAATCCCCCTCAAAACCCACTGCCCACAAGTCTACACCATTACTATAGCCCTAAGGGGTGAAGGGGGGCACCTACATGTGGGTACAGTGGGTTTGGGGGGGTTGGACGACTAACGCATTAAGCAGCACAATTGTAACAGGTAGGGGGGGGGATGGGCCTGGGTCCACCTGCCTGAAGTCCACTGCACCCCTAATAAGTGCTCCAGTAACCTGCATACTGCTGCCAGGGAGGTGGGTATGACATTTGAGGGTGAAAATAAAAAGTTGTGAAACGTCATATTTTGTGCTGGGAGGGGGTTTGTGACCACTGGGGGAGTCAGGGGAGGTCATCCCCGATTCCCTCCAGTGGTCATCTGGTCATTTAGGGCACTTTTTGGGGCCTTATTCGTGGAAAAACAGGGTCCAGGAAAAGTGCCCTAAATTCTCGCTAAAATCGCATATTTTTCTTCCATTATCGGCGAAAGGGCGCCCATCTCTGTTCGCCCGATAACCACGCCCCAGTTCCGCCTTCGACACGCCTTCGACACGCCCCCGTCAACTTTGTCCGCATCCGCGACGGAGTGCAGTTGAAAGCGTCCCAAATTCGGCTTTTGATTATACCGCGTTATTCGTTTTTGTGAGATAAACGCCCATCTCCCGATTTAGGTCGGAACTTGGGCGTTTTTCTCGTTCGATTATAAGCTGGTTAATGTGGTTAGTGAAGATCTTAACAGATGTATGCTATCAAGTACATCAGAGATATAGAATCATGGGAAAGTGCGGGGTACAAATGTAACAAAAATAAAAAATAAGAAATCATCAGGACATTGAGTACTACTACGTTTTGGTATAGTGCTCTCATGTGCATGAGAAATTTAGAGATCTCTGATAATGTAATAATGGCATAACGGTTCAACAAAGCTTTGTGCACCTCCTCAAACTGGGAGCATGTCTCCATGGACAATCCTTGGAATGCCTCAAATGCTCTACCAGTGAGCTTTACTCCCAGATAGTGCATCCAGTCTTTTTGAAGAATCTCATTGAGGCGGCACATTTTTTCAAAGGTAGTTAGATATTCATCTATGTCACCTCTGGTATCATCAAACTGTGAAAACAAGTTGGGCCAGATCCAGGCTCTGGATCCTGCCTCAGTCCTTGGTATAGGGGTTGGACTGGAGCTTTGGATATGAGCCATTTTCATCTCCAGCTTAATTTTCTGCAGCTGGAATTCATACTCCTCTCACCACTGTTGCTCTTCATATTCCCATTCCTCTCGCTGCTGTTGCTCTTCATGTTCCCGTTCCTCTTGCTGGTGTCAGTTTTCCCGTTCATTCTGCAGCTGATATATCCACTGTTGCTCTATCATGTAGATCTGCTGGATTTCAATTGGTGTGGCATCTGGCCTTGCCATCACATGAGCCATTGTCCACAAGAAGTCTGGTCTCCCCTCAGGAGAACTCTGCACAGGCCTGTCTTGCGTCTCCTCTTTGTTGAGGCCAACCAGTTGCTCTTGTGTTAGGGCATGCATCTCCAGTGCATCCAGACCCCAAACCCCCTTTATCTAGTGTCTCCCTTGATGTGCTAGAATGCAATTCTTGTCCTAACCTTTGTTCATCCACACCCACACTTCAAACCCCTCTCCCTAGTACTGGGACTTCAACCTGGACTGCTCTACATCTCCAGACAGTAGCATCATTCTCAAAAATTCTCAACGGTATGAGACCATCTTCCTGCTCACTAGATCCCCTCCCTTCCACTTGGTTGAAGATTTTTGAACTCCATATCCTTCCTTAAATTTTCTCAGTTATGAACAATAGCCTTCTGTCTGGAACAGTGCCTTCCTCTTGGAAATATGAAGCTGTTTGTCTTATTCTTAAAGAAAAAAAATCCTTCATTAGATCAACATATTCCTTCTTGTTTCAAACTTCTTTCCTTTCCAAGACCCTTGAAAAAATAATTTTCTTCCAGTTCACATTTCCTGGAAAATTCACTAGCTTTGCATCCTAGGCAATCAGGATTTCTCCCATTTCATAGCACAAAGACTGTCCTAACTGCACTTCTTAGTATACTCTCATTTGGATAAGTACCTCATCGTCTTTGCTCTCTCTCTCTTGACCTCTCAGTGGCCTTTGGTCTTGTTAATTCCTTTTTACTTTTGTCTCATCTTTCCTCACTTGGTTTATCTGGCACAGTTCTGGCGTGGTTTGCTTCCTATCTCTCTGAGCATTCATATCAGGTGGATACTTCAGTCTCAGTTTCTTCTCTGTAGGCTCTTACTTGTGGGGTTTCTCAGGGATCTGTCCAGTCATCCCTACTGTTCAATCTATTTCTGACCCCAATAGCTATGCTTATTCAGTCCACAGGGTTTCCTTTCACTTTTATGCTGATGACATCCTTCTTATTTTCCCCACCAATCCTTCTCCAAACAGTGACCCGGTGGTCTCTACTTGGCTATCTGCACATAGACTAGTTCTTAACCCTAAAGAATCTCTTTATTGTTGACTTACGGGGAACCTTTTTGCTCCATATTTTCCTTTAAAACATTTTGACACCTCCGTTTCCTTGGTAGAATTGTTCTGTTATTTAGGTATCACACTTGACTCAAGTCTTTCTTTTACCCTTTAGAACTCTGGAAATGTAAATTAGGTTTATTTAATTTACTTTGCATCAACCCAACCCTACCAGGCAGTATTTTGATCATACTTTTCTTCACTCACTTATTCTATCCCTCCTGGTCTCAAGATTGGACCACTGTGATATTGTTTGTTTGGGAATTAGTCATTTTAGCCGTCTCCAGTCAATCCAAAACACTGCTACCCATCTTCTTTGTTATGCCCATAGGTTCAACCATGTTACCCCCCCCCCCCCCCCCACACACACACACACACACTGCGAAGTATCACTTCTGGTTGAACGTGTTATTTTCAAGCTTCTCTCTTTGACTTTCAAGGCTTTTAAGATGGGTAACCCTCCTTACTTTTCAAATCTCACAGTTTTCTGTTCTCTCATCTTGTTTACTCTGCTCTTTTAATGATTTCTAACTCATTCTCCCTAGTCCTAGAAATGTGCAACTTGAATCAACCAGGCACCGTGCTTTCTATTTTGTCTCCCCTTTGTTATGGAATTTTCTTCCCCTCCCTATTCGATCTGAGCAATATTTTAAAACATTTACACTTCTATTGACGACTCAGCTCTTTAAACAGGCCTGTTCTTTATATTAGGTTGGAGTGGCTGTTCCCTGTTGTCTTTATGGTTTGTTCCTTTTTCCTTTCCTTACCCTTCCTAGCCCTTTTCCCATGATTACTCTTAGATATGTATGAGTATGATTATGACTGTGTATTCTTTCTTGTCATGATTTGTAGCTCCTTTCTGATTATCTGTTTTTATTTTTATTATTATTTTTTTTTAAATTTTGTAAACCTCTGTGATCTACCAGTTAGGTATGGCATATATCAAGTACAAATAAACCATAAACCATTTTTTGGAGAAAAATGTATATTACAATATTGAACAGAAGGTGATGTTTCTTCACATTGGCATTGGTGTAATAGGTTCCATGAACTGCTATTAATGGAGCTCTAAGATACATGCCTTACCTTTAAACAAAAGAAGCATTTTTACTGTATACGGGGAGCTTATATTCAATACTTGGCCCCAAAGGTGAGAAATCAGATATTAAATCAACTGGGCGATTTTCCATCTCACATGGAAGGACATGCTTCTTTAGATTAAATCCAGTATTCATCTAAATATATTTTGAACAATCCTTTCATTTTCAGGATTGGGGGGGGGGGGGGTTATGGGGGAAAATGGGAAAGTGGTTAGTGTAGCAAACAACAAAGTGAGGAGGACTTGAGGAGGATGTCAAAAAGTCTTTTATTCTAAGAAATATAAAAAGGACCCAACAAGGTAGAAAGGGGTCAAATAGATCTCTTATGCTGTTGACAACAAAAACATACAAGAGAAGAAGTCAAGTTCATGGCTGTCGATTAAGATAGACATGAGGGAAGCCACACTGCTTGCCCTTGGATCGGTATCATGGAATGCTGCTACTATTTGGGTTTCTGCCTGGAACTTGTGGCCTGGATTCTCCACTATTGGAAGAAGAATACTGGGCTAGATGGACCATTGGTCTGACCCTGTATAGCTATTCTTATGTTCTTAAGAAAGTACACTGTGCTCTTCAGAAGTTACAGAAATGGATACATATATTGGTGGGTGCTGCAAAGATTGTCCAGAGGCAGGTGGGACATGTATCCACATGTTCTTTCACAAAACTATGCACTTTACTGGATAAATAATGAACAGAATAATTCAGGTAAAGAAAAATATGTCTAGTGTACCAGTTCTGAGATATAATAAGAACAAAAATTCATCGATATCACTTTGTTGCTAGCAAATGTATATTGACAACCTGGAAATCAAAACATATCAATACATACATTAGTTGATTAAAGAAGTGAAACCTAGATTAGATGTGAAACAAAGGGGGATGTGATGCCAGAAGTCAGCTAGCACTTTGCATCAATGCTTAGGAAGCTTTGCTGACATATTTGGAATACATACTCGTTAGGTTAACAGGAATATATCTAGAAGCATGTAAGGCTTGCAAATAGAGAAATAGAATATGTGAAAGGTGTTTAAAATCATACTTGAAGCCTTGTGCATGATGCTGACTTACATCATTGCTAAGAATAGATAATGTTACAGCAGTTTTTATGTTTTGATATGTCACTTTGAAAATGAAAACATTGTTAAAAATAGCACAGCAATATCTGATCATGAGTCAAGTCAGCTATTTTTGTGATGTTGAGCAAAATGATAACAACCACATACTGTTGGGATAAAGGTAAGAATATATCCTATAAAATATATACGTAAATATAATTATGAAACAATGAAAAATAGAGAACTTTCTGGTGTGTAAGGAAGTTCTCTATTTTTCATTGTTTCATAATTATATTTAGCTGAGACTAAGGCACTAGTGATATGGCTAATGCAGCATGGCTGCACATTGAACATTAGTCTAACACACCTGAAGGCCTATTTTTAATAGATCATGGAGAGAGTAACTGAGACTCCCAATTTGGAACATGCTAATTCCCCCTGGTATTTTACAAAAGGCTCTGATGAACATGGAGCCTTTTGTAAAATATGAATATGGATGTGCAGAAATGAATGTGAATTTAACAGCACATCAAGCATGAGCTCTTTAATGAGCATTGCTGCAGCAGCCTGGATAGTGGGCCCCAAGATGGGACCACTCTCTCTAAAATGGAAAAATTGTTGGATAAGTAACCCAACTCTATCCTCTCTTCCCACTCTACGAGACATCCAATCAATGTCTAATCCCTCCCCTATACAACTTCCATCCTTCAACAAAAGGCATACCTCCATCTTCCCCTATACTCTCCACATGGCAATGACACCTCTCACCCCTCAGATTCCCCAGTCCTTAACAGGGTCTCCATAGTTTTTAGTATCAGGCAGGAGTGATGTTGCATCCATACCTGAGTTCAAAATGATACATTTGGCCCCTAATAGTGGTCTCTTGGAACTACTCTTAGGAGTCAAGCTGCCAAATAAGGGGAGAAATTATGAACATGGCCTACTGTTAAGCTGGGCTATTTTACTACAAGTCGGGTTATGTTAGCAAAGGATCTCATTGCATAGAATTGAACCCTGTGCTAAAATAACCTGACTTAACAGTAGGCCACATTGAAACAATTTCCCCTAAGTGTGCATCTTTTATAACTAACATGGATGGCATTCTTTTGTATTCAAAAGATGAATGGGCCTTTTTACTAAGCAGCGGTAAAAAGTGGCCTTAGCATGCCCTTTTGTGGGTCTTTTTTCTTGTGTTAAGGCCATTTTACCACTAGGGATAAAATGGGCAATCTACTCATTTTGTATAACTGGCCACACACTAATTTCACCATTAGTCTGTGGCCATTAAAACAGATTAGCGTGTGAACCCTTGCCACTACCCATTACGTAGGCAGTAAGGGCTCACGTGCTATGCATATACTAATCAGTTAGTGCGCAGCAATACAGCTGTGCTAACTAATTAGCACAGAACACACCCACTCTCTGTCCAAGACATGCCCTTGTGCCAAAAAATAAATGTTATCGGTATGCCAATTTTTGCTGCAGTAAGTATATCTTAGTATTTATTTCAACTTTGTAAAAGGGCCCAAAAATATATGAGAGTAAAAAAAGTAGCCTTTTCAATTTAATCAATGTAATAAAGATATGATATCAAACAACATTTAAATGACAACATAGCTTTTGACATTTTATGATGGATATGAGTAGTTCTTAAACAGCATTGCCAGTAGTTGAGACGGTGTCACAGTTGTGGCCATGCCATTATGTTCAGACCTACTGTTTCTCTGTATCTAGCTCTGTGACTTCTCCAGTCTGCCTTTTTTCCTGTTGTTGTTCTTCCTGTTAGCCAAGCCTCGCTTTGGTGTCCCTGAAGCCAAGCCTCGTTTTGGTCTCCCTGCTTCTCTTTTATTTCCTACTTGTGACATCATCAGCCTACTCCTTTATAAGGACCCAGTTAGCTTTCCTGCGTGGCCTTTGCAACAGGTCTATTTTTCCCTTTTCTTGTTGTACTGTTGTTTGATTCTGTGGGAACTGGTCTTCTTGTTAATCTGTGTCTTTGGGCACACACCTGAGCCCTGTGTGAGTGGTTTTGGTTTGAAACTGTATGGATTACCTTCCTGTTAAGTTTGCTTTCAAGCAATGCACTCTTCTGTTTTTGTGTGTGTGGTGTTCTAGTTTAAACCTGTATGGATTACTTGTCTGTTAACTTTGCCCCTCAAGCAAAGTCCTGTTCTGTGTGTGGTTCTGGTTTGAACCTGAATAGACTCCTTTCTTGTTATCTAGATTCTCTAGCTTAAACCTGTTTTGTTTCCTTGTGTGGTTTCCCTTGTTACCTTTCACTGTTCAGAGAGCCGGTTGTTGCCAGTCCAGCTGCTTTTCTTGAATACTTTGCTTACACAGCCTAGCTGCTTCCCTGATTACCTTGCTCCCGTGCAGCTGGGTGTACTCTGTCTCTGTCTGCTTTTCCCTTCCTTTCCTGGCTGAGTTCCTGGGCGGTTTCAGGGGAAGGCAACTGACGAATGTTTCAGGAAGGCAAGATAGTTCTGCCTGGAAGGCAAGAACTTAAGAGATAAGTGCACAGTTTTCACCTAGTATATACAATTTTAAAAGTAATAAGTGATTTTATAGCACTGAGGTGATTGGGAAGCATATAAAATGAGCATATGTTGCTCTCCCCAAAAAATTTGTTAGAGTTACCTGATGAAAGAAATGCTATGCCACTTTGTAGCAGCATTATTGACTGCAGTTATAGTGGTGAATATCTGAGGGTACTCTATACACATAAAAAATATTTCTATAATATTATACTGGTGTAAACTGTTTTACAGCACTCTCTTGAAGTTGGTGGCTATAAGTCCTGGTTTGTGTGTACAAGTAAATGAGTTCTGGTAAGAACATTGTTGTTTTTTCCTTTGTTTGCTTTAATCCTTTGACTGAAGTGTAAGCCCTGCTTCTTTCTGATGTGTTTTAGAAGCAGCTCTTCCCTTTAGACTGCTTTAACTCTCGGTCTGCTGGGTCTGTCTCCTGATTCTTGTGAGCATTGTGCCTTATCTGATTTGTGTATGTAAAGGCAGCTTTCCCTGTTTGCTTGCTTTTCCCTTTGTCTCTAGTGTCTGTTATTTGACTCTTTGGCACAGCCTTATGTATTCCTATTAGCAGCTTCCCTTTACCCTAGTGTGTTGTGTGGCCAGCCTTGTGTATTCTTATGAGTGGTTTCCCTTTACTTTTGAGTCCTGTGTGGTCAGCCTTGTGTATTCTTGTGAGTGGATTCCCTTTACCCTTTTCCCTGAGTGCTGTATGGTACAGCCTAGAATGTATTCTTATAGTTGACTCCCCTTTACCGTTGAGTGCTATGTGGCCAGCCTTGTGTATTCCTTTGGGTGGCTTCCCTTTTCCATGAGTGCTTTATGGTACAGCCTAGAGTGTATTCCTATAGTTGGCTCCCCTTTTCCCTTGAGTAATGTGTAGCACAGCCTAGTGTATTCCTATGTCGGTGACAGGATGCTGGGCTAGATGGACCTTTGGTCTTTCCCAGTATGGCACTACTTATGTACTTATGTACTTATGAGTGGCTTCCCTTTTCCCCTGAGTGCTGTATGGTACAGCCTAGTGTATTTTATGAGTGGCTTCCCTTTTTTCCTTGAGTGCCTAGGGGCACATCCTTGAGTATTCCTTTGAGTGGCTTCCCTTTTCCCTGAGTGCTATGTGGTACAGCTTAGAGTGTTCCCTCATGAGTGGTTTCCCTTATCCTTCAGTTCAGTATGGCATAGCCGTGAAGTTCCTCTGTGTGGCCTTGTCTTGAGTTTTTCCTGTGTGCTCTCTGTTTGAGTTCTCTTTGTGAGATTTCTGGTTGTGTTAGAGTGGATTGCTTATTCGGTTAGCTGTGATTACTTGTGCAGCCTTGAGCAGTCTCTCTGTGTGGCACGAGTGGACTGTTCTTCCATTTAGCTGTATCTACTAGCACAGTCCTGTGCATCCTATTTGTTTGATTCTGTTTGAGTGGGTGGTTCTTCTGTTTGCTGTGACTACTAGCTCAGCCTTGAGCTGCCTCTCTAGCTGGGACTATTAACTCAGCCTTGAGCTACCTCTCTGTGTGATTTCTGTTTGACTTGGTTAGGATTATTCGTTTATAGCTGTGGATCTAGCACATCCCTGAGTGTCCTCTCTGTTGGGTTCTGTTTGTGCTTGAGTGGGTGGTTCTTCTGTTTAGCTGGGACTACTAGCCCAGCCCTGTGCTACCTCTCTGTATGATGTCTGTTTGACTTGGTTAGGACTATTAATTTATAGCTAGGGTTCTAAGCCCAGTCCTGTGCTGCCTTCCTGTGTGGTTTTATCTTTTACTTGTGGTTTCTACCATGCAAATCTAAGTGGGGTTGTCTTTTCCCCTTCAGTTTCTTTGTGCCTGTGTGTAGGGTCTTTTTGACCCCTTGTTTGTGGCTCTGTTTAGTGCAGTGTGTGTGCACTGCTTGAGTATTGCTTTCTCAAGAGATTTTGTTCTGTTTCTTCTCCCTTCCCTCTGGTATGATTCGGTTCCAGTTTGGCCGTGAGGCCCGTATGCTTGGACTCTGTACGAGTGGGTTCCAGATCGGCTGTGAGGCCCACCTGAGTGGTCTATCTCCCTTTTCTGGTGGTGCTTGTTGCTTGTCTTGAGTGTGCTATCTATTTGCCATGTCTGGTATCCTGTTTGTATTCAGTGCCTGGTTTGCTTCTTCTCTGCGCCTCCCCAGAGGACTTGTCTGCTGCAGCCTGGCTGCAGCCCAAGGGCTCACCAACCTGACAGAAGGAAGGCCAGTGCCGGGCAGACTTAATACAGTCTATTTCCCAAAAATGGTAAAAAGACACATTAGACTGGGCTAGAGTATGCTTCGGTGGTTTACCAACTATTTTTGTGATGCCAGTGTTCAATCATGAAAGAATGTAGCCTGCACAGAACGGCAGATGCTACTCTGTCTGCCTTGTTGGGCAGACTCAGTCGACTGTGCAGGTCTCTTACCTGCTGTCATTTACTGTGTTTCTCTGTTACTGCTGATTTCTTACTATAGAAATGCCCTGAAACATTCTGGTGTTGTGAAATCATGTCCTTTATAAAAAGTCCTACATTTTGCTTCATTTTGCATCAATTAAATATTGAAAATGTAGCTAAATTGATTATTTATAAACAGATTTACTAGAATAGATCTTAAATTTAAAATGTTGACTGGTCAGTATTCAGCCAATGGTAATCAGCAGTTTAAGTTCTATCGCTGGGCTAATTTAGACCTAGATAAATATTCAATGCTGGGGGATATGTCTAAACATCAGCATTGAGTATCATGGTCTCACTAGTCACGTACTGGCCTGCTGGATCTTATACAGATCTCGGATATATATCGGCTTGGGCCCGTATAAGGGGATCAGTCATTTTCTTTCTCTTCCCTCTCCTGGTTCCAATATCCCCCTTCCTCTGGGCCCATCTAAAACTCCCTGGTGGTCTAAGGGATTAGTTGGCCAGGAGCAAACCCCATTTGTTCCTATCCTTGGTGCTCCCAGCTGTAAAATGGCCACTGCAAGCTGTATCAGTAGTCTCAAGGTCAATCTTCCCTTGAATATGGGTACCTCATTTTTTTCTAACTTATGATGGTAACATTAGTAGCATTCTGTTTAAAATGAATTGTACAGTACAGTAAGTAGTGCTAATGTGGAGTTACTGAGGTCTTTTCCCCCAGTGTAAATGAGTGATTCTATTTAAAGTGTAATTATGAATTTCTCTAGTGGATACTATTTTTCCACTTATTGGTCTCTTTATAATTTTTGTATTTGGAAGCTCAGTGACAGAGAAATATTCTTTCCCTCTTTCCTTGCCCCTTAAGCTTGAAGACAGCAAACACTAGAGTCCTTGCTTCTGCTTTGGGGGGAGGGGCAGTAAGGCAGGGAGGGACACAAAGTTCAAACCAGAGGATTATAGCCTTTAACTTAGGGTTCAGGGGTAGAGGACTGGCCAAACTACTCTCTCACACAAAGAAGCATCCACTGTATCCCCGCTCCACAGAAAGTTTCCTATTTCTCACCCCTACTTCTACACAAGAAGATAAACTGGTAGATACAGCTCCAAGCTCAAAACTCTACCCCAGCCAGCACTGTCCTACTCTTTTTGATCACTAACAATCTCATCCCATGGCATCTATTGGGTGTTTTAGATAGAAGCAAAACCCAATTACTCTTTACCTCTGGTTTCTTCATTCAAAGTTCTGCTGACTGATTCTCATGCAGGTCTAAGCGTAGCTGCAAATCAGCATGTGACATATATAGTAACATAGAGGGGCATTTTTAATCGGGGACACCCATCTCTAAGGGCGCCCATCTTCAAGGACGGCGCCGTGAAGGGGCGGGGCCAACCGTATTTTCGAAACAAGACGGACATCCATCTTTCGTTTCAATAATGCAGTTGGGGGCACCCAAATCTCGACCTAAATGCTGAGATCGCCGGATTTAGAGATGGGCGCCCTCGGTTTTCCCCCATAATGGAAACCAATGGCGCCCATCTCAAAAACGAATAAATCCAAGGCATTTGGTCATGGGAGGGACCAGGATTCGTAGTGCACTGGTCCCCTTCACATGCCAGGACACCAACCGGTAACCCTAGGGGGCACTACAGTGGACTTCGCAAATTGCTCCCAGGTACATAGCTCCCTTACCTTGGGTGCTGAGTCCCCCGAACTCCCCCAAAACCCACTCCCCACAACTATACACCACTACCATAGCCCTAAGGGGTGAACGGGGGCACCTACATGTGGGTATAGTGGGTTTCGGGTGGGTTTTGGAGGGCTCCCATTTTCCACCACAAGTGGAACAGGTAGGGGGGGGTGGGCCTGTGTCCACCTGCCTGAAGTCCACTGCGCCCACTAAAACTGCTCCAGGGACCTGTATACTGCTGGCATGGATCTGAGTATGACATTTGAGGCTGGCAAAAAAGTTTTGAAAGTTGTTTTTTTGAAGGTGGAAGGGGGTTGGTGAGTTCGGGCACTTTTTTGGGACTTGGACCTGAAAAAAAAGGGACCAAATATAGTGGACCAAATTCTCGCCACGGAAGCCCTTCTTTTTTACATTATACGCCGAGGGCGCCCATCTCTTAACCACGTTCTGATACACCCCTGTCCCGCCTTCGCTACCCTTCCAACATGCCCCCAGGAACTTCGGCTGTCCCAGCGATGGAAAGCAGTTGGGGATGGCCAAAATCGGCTTTCAAAAATGAGCTGGATAGTAACATAGAAGATGACAGCAGATAAAGACCTGGATGGTCCTTCCAATCTGCCTAACAAGATAAACTCATTACACATGGTATGTGATATTTCATATGTATACCTGACCTTGATTTGTCCTTGCTATTTTCAGGGCACAGACCGTAGAAGTCTGCCCAGCACTGGCCTTGCTTCCGAATTACTGGTGTTGCCACCCAATCTCCAATACGTTTCTGTGGATCCATTCCTTCTAAACAGAATTCCTTTGTGTTTATCCCACACATTTTTTAATTCTGTTATTGTTTTTATCTCCACCACCTCCCGCGGGAGGGCAATCCAAGTGTCTGCCACCCTCTCCATGAAAAAATACTTCCTGATATTATTCCTGAGTTTGCCCCCCTTTAACCTCAATTCATGTTCTTTAGTTACTACTACTACTACTTAGCATTTCTATAGCGCTGCCAGGGTTACGCAGCGCTGTACAAGTTTAAACACGGGGAGGGACTGCCTTCCCATCTCTGGCTGTGGTATTTTAAATAACAGTAATGGTCATACTGGAGAGAATGGGAATTGGTTTTATATTGGGCAACCAACCAGCTTTAAGAAGAGTCACAGAGAGTCCTTAGTGAGTAGGAGGGAGTTAATCAAGGGGATCATTTTTGGATTAATAGATTAAAGGTACAGTAGAGTTTAGCACAGGAAGGCGGAGCAAACTCTAGGGCCCTTTTAGTAAAGGCTTGCTGCATGGCAATCCAGAACTACTGCTGGCTATCGTGGCCACCAACAGTAGTTCTGCCTCCAGTGCTCACCATTTCCAGTGCTGCTGGATTAAAAAATATATATATACTACTGGGGTAGCACGGAAGCCCTTACCACCACCTCAATAGCTGGTGGTAAGTGTTCCCCATCCCACATGGTCACATGGTAAGTGCAAGCTTACTGCATGGCCACATGTTTTTTCAGGATGTTTACCCACTGCAGTAAAAAGGGCCCTAGTGTACGGCAAAAATGTCCACCACCGCCACTACCACTACCACAGGGCTCTTTTTACTGCAGCTTGGTAAAACGGCTCCATAATAAATAAATTGTAAGGAAGTTGTGGAGTAAAAAATCTAAAGAGGCTTGGGTGCTGGGGGGGAGGGGGGGGCTTAGAGTATGGGAAGCCCTTGGCTTCTCAGGGCTTTCTGCCCTTTTAAGGAGCACTGAGGGCAGAGATTGATAGCTTCAACAGACACCATGGAGAAAAAATATTTACAGCTCTTGAAGCATGAATAAGCATTAGTTTATTTAATAGGATATATTTACTGCCTTTTTGAAAGAATTTACTCAGGGCGGTGTACAGTAAGAATAAATCAAATATAAGCAATAGACAATTACATGAATAAAAATATTCAAATAACAATATAAAGTATGGCTTGGTATACTACTTACAATGTCAACACAATACGTAATAGAACATTTTAATAGATAGTGTAGGGTATAAGCAAAGGTGGACAATATAGATAGGTAAGAGAGTGAGAGGAGCTAGAAAATAAGGTGACTAATTTAAAGAAAGTTGCACATGAAGTCAGAGAGATGATTAAATGTTATCTCAGTTAGGGTAGAAGTAGATAAACATGTCGTGCTGCAGTATGTGCAGCCTGTGTCACTCCTTGTGTGTGTATGTGTGAGAAGTTAGTTACTTCTTCTATTAAAGATCTGGTTGAAAACACAAGCTTTCACCTGCTTCTTGAAGTAGAGTCTTGAGTTAAGCGGAGCCTTTCAGGGAGAGCATTCCAGAGTGTGGAGCTCTCTTGCAAGTATCACATCATGTAATGTCTTTTGGAGAATGTGGTTAGGGATACCCCTTGGGAGGACCTTAGTGTCCTTGGAGGTGTGTAGAGGGTGATCCTATTCTTTAAGTACTCAGGGCCATTTTTTTTAAGGGCCTTGAAGATCAGAGATAGATTTTTAAGTTTAGCCCTGTATTGTACTGGTAGCCCATTAAGTTTTTTGCATAAATAGTGTGATGTGGTCATGTCACTTGCAACCTTCTATGTGTCTTGCTGCAGCATTCTGAATCAATTGGGAATGTTGCAGACCTTTTGTAATGTGTATTACAGTAATCCAGTCTTGATGTTATCATGGCATGAACAAGTAGGATAAGATTTTCCTTCTTGATGTGAAGAGAGAGGCAGCATAGTTGTTGTAAATAGTAGAAGCAGCTCTTGAAGCTTGCTTGGATTAGGGGAATCAGAGTTGCAAAGTTTATTGCTGTCCACACTACTCTGTTTTAATATTAATTAGCTTATTCATACATTTATAAGTGGTAATGTTTAACAATATTTTGTTCATTTTGAGCCTGCTATTGTTAACTTATCAACAATGTCCATACAATAACACAATTTTAGTATGAATTGCTGCTTTATCACAGTTTAACAACTAGTGCCCTTTAAATGGTATTTTGGGGAGGTGATGTTCATGTGAAAAAGAGCCATTTGCACATGTTAAAAGCTGATTTTAATGCAACTTAGTTTAATCTCCACTCCCCATGAGCCCCTGGCATTGTATCCTATGTGGATATATTAAGCATACAATTTTAAAATGTGGAATCCAATTTTTTAAGGAATTTGATTTTATGCATGCATTTGAATTCACTGTTACTAGGATAGGGCAATTGAATATGCAGACAGAGAACAATTTTGAGAAGCACAAGCTCCCTGTGGGGAATCAATTATTTCCTCAAAGGCTGTTATTATCTTCATCATGCCATGAAAATCATGTAAGTTAACAATACAATCACAACTGCATATTACTTGTAACACAGCCAACAATTTTTTACAAAGTTCAGAAAGCAAGATATCTGACTATTTCTAGTCAAAGCATAATATTATACCTTGCAAACTATAGCATATTTCAAATGTTACAACATATTTAAAAAAACTATGAAGAAAAATAAATGATTCTGCATGTTTATATAGGAAAACACAATTTTAATATTCTTATTTCTAGCTATATAGATTCTGGGCATTGCTAAACATAAAATATACTTCACAATTCTAAACCCATCTTTTACAGTTATTTTGAATCATAATAGACAACATGATGAAGAAGGATTATCCTATTTCTGCTACTAAATATTTATAGAGCATTATAACATGTACATAGTGCACTACAGAGACTTATAAAAAATATTTCTTCATTCTTGTGAGTCATGGAGAAGTATATCCAGCAGAAGAATGAATGAAATGATAAAACTTCTGTAAAAAAGAAATGGGAGACCTCATCTTGAGGCCTTATTCAGGGCCTTGTTTACAAAAACGCGCTAGTGTTTTTAGGGGGTGCTGTGTAGATGCCCATAATATTCTTATGGGCGTCTACACAGTTAGCACGCACTAAAAACGCTAGCGTGTCTTTGTAAACAGGACTATCAAAATTGTAGAGAGGAAGGAGTGAGGGGAATATGATTGAGATGAGCACAAGTACTGGCAAGTTAGAGGTGTGAAAAAAAAGCAATAATGCAGGCTAAGAAAACTTTGTAGAAGCAAAAACAGGTACTAAAAACTTTGTCAAGTATATGTGAAACAAAAAGCCTGTGAGGGAATTGGTTGGACCACTAGATAATCAAGGGGTATATCCAAAATGGATAGTGATGATTCAGAGAAAACTAAAATACCTCATTCTAATGTTAGAAGATGTAAAGAGCACCAAATTGCCAGGACTGAAGAACTTGTTCTAGAAATATGTAACCTATCATCCAAAATGACTAATACCTGTGGAATGGAAGGTGGCCAATATAACATCATTTTTTTTAAATAAAGGAATCTAAGGGTAATCTGAGAAAGTACTTATACTGGTGATCCTAATGCCAGTGCTTGACAGAATGGTTAAAGCCATACTAAAAAATCAAAATTACTGACTACACAGATGAACATGGTTTAATGGAATTGAGTCTACATAAGCTTAACAAAGGGAAATTATCAGTTTTTTGTTAATGATAGCAACAGGAGAGAGGATAAATGACCACCAAGGAATCAGCATAAGATGAAGAAAATAATAGGCAGACCCAGGCAAAATATGATGACCTGTAACAACTGTATTTAAATTGCACCTGACATGGCCCATGTTTCAGCAACTTAATAGAGTGTCTCCTAGTCAAGTCATTCTCAACCCATACCTAGCCAGTCCGATTTTCAGGCTATCCACAATGAATATGTAGCAATTACACCAACCGTTGCTTATTATACAAATCTTTATTGAATATTTAAATATAACATTTTATTAACATTGTTATTAAAACTCCCCACCACTTTCACTCAATATTGTGAATTACGATAATTTCGTTCATGATGATAAATATTTATGAAGTTTGTAGTATGATGAAAATACCAGCACCAGGGCACTAAAAGATAGACATGTAGAGATATTTGTGGAATTTTAGTGATATGTATTTAGAAATGGTATGAATGATTGAGTGAAAGTGGTGGAGAGTTTTCATAACAATGTTAATAAAATGTTATATTTAAATATTCAATAACGATTTGTATAATAAGCAACGGTTGGTGTAATTGGTATATAGTTATATGCAACCAGTTATTGAGTGTTAACTCAAGTGAAGAACAATGAATATGTAGGAGATAGATTTGCACACCAAGGAGGAAGTATATGCAAATGTATCTCATGTATATATATTGTGGTTATCCTGGAGCACTGCCCTAGTCTTTGAACTTTTTGAAAGAGTAAACAATTCATGTTTACTTCTTCTACTCCACTCAGATATTGCAGACCTTTCTCATATCTTCCCTCTGTTGTCTATTCTCCAAGCTGAAGATCCCCAACCTCTTAAGCCATTCCTTATATTAGAGGAGTCCCATCCCCTTAATCATTTTGATTGCCATTCTTTGCTCCTTGTCTAATTCCTCTATATGATTTTTGAGATATAGCGACCAAAATTTCACACAGTACTCAAGGGGAGGTTGCACCATGGAGCAATGCAGATGCATTATACTATTCTTTGTCTTATTTTCTACTCCTTTCTTAATAATTCCTAACATTGTTTGTTTTGTTTTTTTTGGCTGCTGCCACACACTGAGCAGAAGATTTAAAAGTATTCTCCACAATGACATCTAGATCTTTTTCTTAAGTGGTAATCCTAATATGAACCCTAGCATCAAGTAGGTATAATTGGATTATTTATTTATTAGGATTTATTTACCGCCTTTTTGAAGGAATTCACTCAATGCGGTGTACAGTAAGAATAAATCAAACAAGAACAACAGGCAATTACAGCAGTAAAAATATTCAAATAACACTACTACTTACAATGTTGACACAATACGTAATAGAACATTTTAATTGGAAGTAAAAGGTATAAGCAAAGATGGAACAACTCCGGAGGTGAATCTAGGAATGATTTGGATCAAATTGAACAAAATGGAAGGTATTCTGCAAAAGACATCGGGTGAGTTGCCTGATGAGGGGCTTCTGTTAGGCAAATTTTGGACCCAATGATGTCCATACAAAATGATTAGGCACCAGAATTCACATTTGCATATAAACTACCACTATTGTATGCAAACTATGCTATGCATATTCATTAGGGATATCCTGATAACCTGAATCAGTATTGATCTTGGAGTACCAGATGTGCAGTGGCGTTCCTAGGGGCGCTGACACCCGGGGCGGATCGCCAATGCGCCCCTCCACCCAGGTGCAGCGCCCCCCATGCAGCGCGACACCCCCCCCCCGGCGAAAGAACCCCCTCACCCCCGGGTGCATGCCGCTGGGGGGGTGCAGTGCGCCGGTCAGTGTCATTCATTTCCATGCTCCCTCTGCCCCGGAACAGGTTACTTCCTGTTCCGGGGCAGAGGGAGCATGGAAATGAACGACGCTGACCGGCGCGCGGCTCCCCCAGCGACGTGCACCCAAGGCGGACCGTCCCCACCGCCCCCCTTGGTACGCCACTGCAGATGTGCATATCACTACACATATAATGCTCTACCATTCTGTATTTATAAAAGTTTAATGATTCAGAACCACATTAATAATAGAGAATGAAAGTTGATTTTATTTTAGTATATACATTTATAAATGAGAATGATTTTGGTATATCATCCATTTCTCACCCTACAAGAAACCTCACTTATAGTTAATTAAAATGAATGAATGTAAAATCACACATAAGACTCTTTTCCATAGAATGTATTCTGTTTTATAACTTTGGCAAAATTATTTTTAAAATAAAGACTTGCAGTCATCTAGGAACTAAAACAGAACAAAACCAAAACAGCTACAGTGCTCTCATTTGTCCATAAAATGTACTTGTTTCAGACCCAGTCAAATCCAGCCTCTCCTGAGAAGCTACAAAAGTGTAAAAATATTTCAGCAGGCACATGTTAATCCTAAACCTACATGCACTCAAGTAAATAATACAGATTCAACAGGAAAGAACATTAGAAGCCCTATGCCCAGCAGTTACCTCTCTGCAACAAAATCAAAGGCGGAGACTTACACAATCCTCCTGATGCTCATTAGCCCAACTTTCCTCCCACAGGGAGCTGACAAGAGGACGCTGCCTGCTGCTTATATAGGTCCTTAAGTGGACTCACTTGGGCTTATTAATTAGTGACTGCAGTGCCAACAGAAAACATTTTTAAGGGTAAATGAAAGTAGAATTGTAACTCTTTTCTACATATATTTTCTGCTACAAACCAATTGATTCTAGCTTTTCAGAACAGGCTGGCCCAGTCTTGTTTTCTACCCATTATATCCATGGAGATCTGGTCCTCGTTGTAGATGGGAAGTGCTTTTATAGAAACTTCAACATTATCCACAGCATTCTCTATAGTGTGACTTAAATAGCATGTGCAAATCCGGTCATATTCTGGATTTGCATACAACTTAATTAGTTAACAAGCTAATCAGTGCCAATAATTGCCACTTCACAATTATTGAAACTAATTGGCATTAATTAGAATTTACATGCAGAATTAGCTAAGCGTATTCTATAATGATGCGTGTACATTCTAAGTTGCATAGTTTAAAAGGGGTGTGGCCACAGGTGTGAAATAGGTGGGTGTGGGAATTTCTAAAATCTATGAACATAGTCATAGAATACACCTAGTCTGCACATAATTTAGGCTTCAACATTAATACAAGTTTTACTTGGCATAACTGCCCATAACTAAATTTAGTTGCATGGACAGGTGCTCAGAAATTTTGGTTTCTTCTATAAAATATGCCTAAATTTATGCCTACTTTATAGAATATGCCTAGGTGTATTTTGTTTTGGCACTGATTTTTTAGCCGTGATATATAGAATCTACTCCTATATCCATATTAAGAGAGGTCTCAGCAATTGTGAGTGAATGCTTTATATTTGAGGCTCTACTCTGCAACTTCTGCCTGATTACAGGCACGCTTGAGTCCCCCATAATTTGTCATGAGAAAATCCTAACTGGGATTAACAAGGTTGGGGGCTTCCTAGATTACAACTGACACAAATGAGTAACTTCGGAGATCATAGCGCATCTTATTGATCTTGCAACCACTCAATATTTTCATTGACACAAACAGTCTATTTCTCTGGTAATATTCAACAACCTTGTAGTGAATTACTTTAATAATAATCATCATAATTCTTCAGTTTAAGCACTAGGTAGAGATTTTATATTCTGTAGCATAATCTAATATTTTTCAGTCAATATTCAGATGGTGGCAGTCAGCTATAGATTTCAAATAAATGCCAACCGTCATTGACTGAATTAAGCCCTGATATTCAATGCCAGGTCAAGTCTGGGTACCAACAATGAATAATGGTATCTAACTAGACTTGTGCAGGCCACCAAGACTTATGTGGATCATGACCAATGTTCAGCCAGGATCTGTATAATACACAAGGGGTCCTTTTACTAAGGTGTGCTGACAGATTTAACACACACTAACAATTAGCATGCACTAAATGATAAGATGCCCATAGGAATATAATGGGTGACTTACCATTTAGTGCACACTAATCATTAGCAAGTACTAAATTGTGAACACCTCTCTTTTAAATAGGTAACTACCAACACCATTACAAAGGGCAGTGGTTCGCCCTCTGCTAAAGAAAAACAACCTTGACCAGGACAAACTTGAAAGTTACAGGCCAATATCCAATATCCCTTTTCTAGGGAAATTCATAAAACAAACAGTTTGTGTTCAACTTAATGATTGGCTAGAAGAGAGAAACTGGCTAGATCCATGTTTATCTGGATTCAGACCCAGTTATGGAACAGAAACGTTCCTTGTATCCCTACTAGATGATCTTCACAAAAAACAAAACAAGGGATTTGCCTCGATGTTAGTACTGCTAGATTTCTCAGCAACCTTTGACACTGTGGCTCATGATATCATGCTAGCATGACTCACAGAAACAAGTATCAATGGAATAGTACTTGCCTAGTTCAGATCCTATTTATCAGACAGGCAACAATCCATAATGTTTGGCAGCAACTTCTCACCTCCATGGACACTGATCTGCAGGGTGCCACAAGGATCGATACTGTCACCTAATCTGTTCAATATCTACCTCAAGCTACTAGCTGAGCTGATTCAGTCAATGGACACTCAGTTTTACATCTATGCGGATGATGTGCAGCTACTCATACCCATTGAACCTGACTTACCTACAGCCTTGAATAAACTGATTACCTGTCTAACATCAATTCAAGAATGGGCTAAACATAAAACCTTTGCCTGAATCCAAGTAAAACCAAGCCTCTCTGGGTCCCTATCACAATGGATACATACCTGACATCAAAATCCCTTTTGGGAAGTACAACTCTCCCTCAAATCACAAGTCAGGAACCTTGGAAATTGGAATACAGTTGGATTCAACACTTACTCTCCCCAAATCCAAACAACCTTCAAGAGCTGCTTCTACGGTTTGCGACAGCTACACTGCCTCTCTCCTTACATCAAGAAGTTAAATCTTATCCCTGTTGTGCATGTCATGATACCATCAAGACTGGATTACTGCAATACACTATACAATGGTCTGACTACAAAGGGCCTGCACCAGCTCCAGTCGATTCACAATGCAGCAGCAAGACTTACAGAAGGTTGTAAGCGACATGACCCCATCACACCATTTTTGCAAAAACTTCATTGGCTACCAGTACAATACAGGCTAAATTTAAAACTCTGTCTGATCTTCAAGGCTCTTAAAGGAAATGGTCCTGAGTACCTGAAGAATAGGATGATCCTCCACACACCGCCAAGGACACTAAGGTCCTCTCAAGGACTATTACTAACCACACCCTCTCCAAAAGGGAGTGGAAAACATGAAAAAGGATCCGAGGAAGCTAGAAGAATGGTCTAAGGTTTGGCAATTAAAATTTAATGTGAAGAAATGCAAAGTGATGCACTTAGGGAGTAGAAATCCACGGGGGACATATGTGTTAGGCGGTGAGAGTCTGATAGGTACCAACGGGGAGAGGGATCTTGGGGTGTTAGTATCTGAGGATCTGAAGGCGATGAAACAGTGTGACAAGGCGGTGGCCATAAGTAGAAGGTTGCTAGGCTGTAGAGAGGGGAGTGACCAGCAGAAGAAAAAAGGTTGCTTCCGGGTATCACATCGTGTAATGTCTTTTGGAGAGGGTGTGGTTAGTAATAGTCCTTGAGAGGACCTTAGTGTCCTTGGCAGTGTAACATAGTAGATGACAGCAGAAAAAGACCTGCATGGTCCATCCAGTCTGCCCAACAAGATAAACTCATATGTGCTACTTTTTATGTACACCTTACCTTGATTTGTATCTGTCATTTTCAGGGCACAGGCTGTATAAGTCTGCCCAGCACTATCCCTGCCTCCCAACCACCGGCTCTGGCACAGACCGTATAAGTCTGCTCAGCACTATCCCCGCCTCCCAATCAGCCCCCCCTCCCATCACCGGCTCTGCCACCCAATCTCGGCTAAGCTTCTGGGGAAGTTGTGGAAGCCTGATGAAGGCTTGGCTTAGTGCTGTGCTATTCTTGTGGAGCAGGAGTTGTGGGAGAAACTACTTCTAAAACCTGCTGTGGAACTGGTTGAGGTGTGTGTGTGTGTGTGTGTGTGTGTGTGTGTGTGTGTGTGTCTGTGTGTGTATGTGTGTGGTGTCCATGAGAATGTGTCAGAGCTCTGAGTTGAGAAGGTGTGTATGAGTGTGAGGAATATTATTTTGCAGTTCAGATAATTTAAAGCTGAAAATTTGATTGTGAAGAATTTTGTTGTAGAGCTTCAGTGCTTGCAATCCTTCAGAATATCTCCAGGAATGAAGTCATCAGCTGGCAGGAAAAAGCGTTAAGTCAGTTGATAGCTGCGATGGATGAAAGAAGGATGCTGTTAGGTATGGTGCTTGAGAAAAGGATTATTGTAGGCCTAAAACTTCTTGATTAGTTACAGGTTTAGTGTTTGAGAGTTTATTTTTGTTTTGGAAAGTTTGTGGAGCAGGAGAGAGTAATTTTGAGCTGTTTCTTTTATATAGATGGGCTGTGCTGAGTGACGCCTGTAAGAGTGCTTGCTGTGAAAGCAGGGATCAGTAGGAAAGGGTTTAGTGACCCTTTTCCTAAGCAGTGGTAAGCCCAATGCAGGCTTACTGCTCATTATCCTGGAACTACCACCGGTCCAATGAGGGCACCTGCAGCGCATGGCATTTCTGGTGCTAGCAGAAATATTCATAAAATATTTCCACAGGGGGACACTCAGCTGTAATTGGGCAGCTTCATGTGCTACTTGGTTATTGTCGGGTTAATGCGGGATTCCTTCCTACCACCTTAATAGGTGATGGTGAGAGCTCCCCTCCCCTGCATGACCAGATGTTGAGGTTGCTAGGCCGCATGGTGCATGTCACACCCATGGCATGTCTTCACATGAGAACTGCCCACTGGGCTGTAGCTTCCCAGTGGTGTCAGACATCTGAGAAACTAGCAGATGTCATTCAAGTGGTTCAGTCCCTCCTCTGGTGGACAATTCAATCCAATTTGACCATGGGACTTCCAATAGATGTAACCCACCCAGGGAGGGGAGCTCAAGTGGATGGGTTTCACACCCAGGGTGCTTGGTCAGCTCAGGAATTAACTCCTGGAGCTATGGCCAATCTGGAATGTTCTAAAGGCTTTCAGAGATTGGTTGTTCAACCAAATTGTACTCATTCAAGTGGACAATCAGGTTACGATGTATTATACCAACAAGCCTGGGGGGGGGGGGGGTACCAGATCATACCCTGTATGTCAGCAGGCCATCCAGATGTGGCACCGGGAGTGTAGGCATCTTTTTAAGGATAGTTTTCTGAGCCACAAACCTGGTGAGCAAATCCAGCATCCTGGCTGACAGACTCACATTAGTGTTACCCACGAGATCTTCCAAGAGTCAGACACCCCCTCAGTAGATCTCTTTGGCACTCCATTCAACCACAAAGTCCCTTGGTACTGTTCCATGTTCAGGGCACATGATAGACTAGTGGTTGTTGCCTTCCTCCTCCATTGGGGGAATGGTCTTCTGTATGTGTATCCTCCCATCTCTTTCTTGGGGAAGACTACTGAAACTCAAGCAAGACCAAGGAACCATGATTCAGATTGCTCCTTATTGGCCCAAGCAGATCTGGTTCCTTTTTCTTTTGGAATTATCTTCTGAAGAACCTTGGAGATTGGAGTGTTTTCTAACTATCATCATGCAGAATGAGAGCTGCATCCAAACCTCCTGTCCCTGGCCCTCACAGCCTAGATGTTCAGAACTTAGTCTCCAAGGTCTTGCTGACTTCCAGGAAAAATCCCACTAAGAGGTGTTACTCTTTCAAATGGAGGAGGATTGCCATCTGGTGTGAGGTCAGCGCCCTAGATCCTATTTCTTGCCTTACACAGACCCTGCTTGAATACCTTCTACACCTTTCCGAGTCTGGTTCATGATTCACCACAGTGCAATCAATACTTACCATCTCTGAACAGCCTCTAGTTTTTTGCTTCATGAGAGATTTGCTTTTGTCAAAGCCTCCTACCAAACCTTGGCCTGTGTCATGGGACCTCAACGTTGTCCTTACCCAGCTGATGAAAGTTCTTTTTGAGCTGCTGGATTCCTGTCATATGAAGTACTTGACTTCGAAGGTCATATTTTTGGTGGCTGTTACTTTAGCTTGCAAAGTCAGTGAGCTTCAGGCCCTAGTAGCAGATCCACCTTACACTACATTTCATCATAAAAGAGTATAGTGGTTCTTCACATGCACCCTAAGTTCTTGCCTAAGGTTGTATCAGAGTTCCATCTAAACCAGTCAGTCATTCTTATAACGTTCTTTCACAAACCTCATGCCATCCTGGCAAAAACATACTGCACACCTTGGACTGCAAGCAAGCATTGGCCTTTTACTTGGAGCGGACTAGGCCCTTTTGACAGTCCACACAGCTTTTTGTTTCTTTTGGTCCCAACAGGGATTGCCATCAAGAAATGCACATTCTCCAATTGGCTGGAAGATTGCATTTCTTTCACTTATGCTCAAGTTTGGCTGACTCATAATGTCAGAGCCATAGCTGTCAGAGCCATGGCTGAGTTGGTAGCCCTCTTGAGATCAGCCTCTATAGAAGAAATTTGCAAAGCTGCAATGTGGTCTTCAGTTCACACATTCACATCTCACCATTGCCTACAGCAAGATACCCAATGTGATGGTCAGTTTGGATAAACAGTTCTTCAGAATTTGTTTGGGGTCTGGAATCCAGCTCTATCCCCCACCCACGTAGGCCTGTTTTGTTCTATTCCAGGCTGCACTCTCACACAGTATGTATATAGTTTCAGGTTAATTTGTTTATTGACCTAGACACTGCGAGGTCCTATTGTCGTAATGTTGTTTTTGGTGAGCATGGTAGCTAAGAATTCCCACATGTGGGAAAAATATGGCCTGCTTATCCTTGGATTGTCATGCTGATGTCTATATACTTGCCTCATGACATGGAGAAAAGGATGCTTTGGTAGATTCTGTGATCTTATTTCTAGGTCAGGGCATATATGGCAAAGCAAGAATAATTATATGTAATAGGTATCCTTTGAGAACAGCAGGCCATTCATTCTCACATACTCTCCCACGACGGGCATGAAGGTATTTGCACATGCGTAGTAGGGATGCTGCTGTATGCATTTAAAGCTGTACTACGCTTTTTTAAGCGTTCCACACTGTGCAACATGGAAAGTAGCTTTGCAGCCTCAAAAAGGTAAGTTTAAGAGTAGATGGAATAGGTTTATGGAAACAGAGGGTGTGTGAGACACCAACTTAATTCTATTCTTGGCATCTAATGCAGCAAAGCAGAAAGATGTAAGTTAGGTATGGTAACAGACAAGAACGGCACAGATAAGAGTGGCTTACTGTCATCTTCCCTGTTAGAACCATAGTATAGTCAGAAGATGTTATTTAATATAATTTTCACTTTTTTTGTTCAATAGTTTATATCATCAATTGCCAAAATGGAGTCAAGTCTAAGCCAATAATCTAGTTTTTATTTCAGTTACCAACTAAGTCATGAACAGATGGTGAACATCTTGTCAACAATGAAAAAACATAATCAAACACAAATTGAATGCAAATACTATTCATGCAGTTAATACAAGGATAAAAATAAATTATTCATATTAGCAAAGACAGAGGAAATAAATATGCCAATACTCAAGGAGGTATCAGATTAATATACACTATGCAATAGGAACATCTGTTAAAGGCTACGAACTGGATAGTTGGGGTGCTCAGTAATACTCTGAACTCATTGTATTTCCAGAGAAAACAATTATGTTTTTAGTGAACATATATGCACTATTAATACAAAGAAGAAGATAACAACTATTTTGCATATTTTGGAATGCATGCATAATGTAGGGGTCAATTCATCCCCGAATTTTTCCTTGGCAAAATGGTCCAGTAATAAGTTATTTTCAGACATCTATTGTAATAGGAAATATATTTAGATGTGTGGCACCAAGGTAAAATATTTAAATTATTGATGACATGGGCAATATATGGACAGTAAAAATGGGCTGTCATTTGCAATGTGATTAACAAACAAAAATGAGTAGGAAAAAAATGATAATCTTTTGTGTTTTTGTTTTGTTTGTTTGTTGATAATAGGACATACTATTTTGAAAGAGTATGTGCACTAATTGTAGAGGACACACTCTTTTCCCAATATTATACTTCTACTAATCATGTCTACAGCGCTGCTAGACATACACAGCACTGTACAAATTATATGCAGGTACTTTTTTCTGTCCCTAGAGGGCTCACAATCTAAGTTTTTATACCTGAGGCAATGGAGGGTTAAGTGACTTGCCCAAGGTCACAAGGAGCTGCAGTGGAAATTGAACCTAGGTTGCCAGGATCAAAACCCAATGCACTTACTATTAGGCCACTCCTTCACTACAGAAAAGTGATCCCCACCCCAGGACTAGGGTTCATAGAGCAAAGGGAAACCCCATACCACCTACCTCCTCATCAAGGAATCAAATCCCAGTCTCCCGCATGAAAGGCAGGGGTACTTGCCACTATACTAACAACAATTATTCCCATTCAAACCATTGCACATACATGAAATATCACACATGCACAAACCACTGCATATGCGTGAATAAAATTTGTGTGTTTGTGTGGTGCACTCTCTTTCTGAAGAGCACACACACTCAATTACTTTGATCCCTTTATGATAAAATGGCCAAAAGAAAACAAATAAAATAAACATT
The DNA here is from genome assembly GCF_901765095.1 of Microcaecilia unicolor. Taxonomy (NCBI): domain Eukaryota; kingdom Metazoa; phylum Chordata; class Amphibia; order Gymnophiona; family Siphonopidae; genus Microcaecilia; species Microcaecilia unicolor. The sequence goes on from NC_044032.1 coordinate 530,669,776, forward strand.
TCTGGAGTGTGCATTTCCCTAAAAATGAATGATAGAAAACTTTTAGAAAAAACAGTAGGAAAGTCAAACTTTTTTTTTTACCCCAATCAAAAAATACTGTCAGAATAAAATATATAAAAAGGGTAATTAAGGGGTTGTTTTACTAAACTGCTGTAAAACGTGTGGGCACGTGAAATTGCCAGGCACTGAGACACTATTTACTGCACCCGGAATTTCCATTATTTTAAATGGAAGTTGTAAATGGCTGTGTGCTATTAAAAATATTGGTGCATTGCAATTTACTGCCTTAGCCCTTATTACCACCTATTAGTAGGTGGTAAGGGCTCATGCACAAACCCGGCAGTAATCAAACAGCGTACTGTGATGGCTGATTACTGCTGGGCATACGTATACTGTGCCCCATGCTAGAAAATAATAAAATATTTTCTGGCACAGGAAATGCCGCATGGCAAACAAAACACTACTATGGGCACCCTGCAGTAGTCCTGTTTTGCTGAACATTACCCCTACTCCTCCAGATTTTATATAGCACACCTAGACATCTGCCCCAAAATCCAGGTGGATTCTATAACAATGCTTGTAACTTAATTGACTTAACTAATTAGCGTTGATAACAGCACTTAACAAGCAATAATGAGCACTAATTGGCAATGATTTTAATTTATTCACACAACTCACTAAGCATATTCTGAAAATCACTGCATCTAATTTCTAACATGGAAAATCAACAAAGCAGATTGTGATGAAAAAATGTAATTTATTAATAGATATATTAAAAATTATATCCAGTACAGCCCGACACAGGCCGTGTTTCGCATAGCAGGGCTGCTTCAGGGGCTGTAAAACAGAAAAAAATGACATTTTAAAACACAATACAGATATGACAAAAATAGTAATTATTATACACACACTACATATATATGTGTTTGTATATTGCATACTAAATACCTAAGGTAAATGTAACATGAAATAAATGTAACACAAATATCCCATACGTATAATAAATTATTATAAATATATAATAATAATGATGTATGTTTGCAATAAATAAATATAACACAAATGTATCTCACACATATAATAAAAGATATATATACAAACAGCAGTTCTCTCTCTCTCTCTCGTTTTAATTATTTTTAATTATTTATTATATATGTGTGACATATTTGTGGAATGTTCTCTTATTTATGATAAATTAATTACACCTTTTATTATATGTGTGAGATATATCTGTGTTATATTTATTTAATGCAAACGTACATCATTATTATATATTTATAAACATTTATTATACATGTGGGATATTTGTGTTACATTTATTTCATGTTACATTTACTTTAGGTATTTGGTATGCAATATACAAACACATATATATGTAATGTGTGTATAATAATTACTATTTTTTGTCATATCTGTATTGTGTTTTAAAACGTCATTTTATCTGTTTTACAGCCCCTGAAGCAGCCCTGCTGGGCGAAACACGGCCTGTGTCGGGCTGTACTTTATATAATTTTTAATATAACTATTAATAAATTACATTTTTTCATCATGATCTGCTTTATTGATTTTCCATCTTGGAGTCTGCAGACCGTCTGCCCCTTTGCTTTCTTGGCCCCTAATTTCTAACATGCACAGAGAAAAAGGGGTATGGTTATGGGTGGGGAAATGGGTGTTTCATGAGTGTTCCAAAATTGACATGCGTAGTTATAGAATATGGTCCTCTGAGTCTAAATCTACGTGCCAGTATTTATGCCATGTTCCCACTGGTGTAAATGGATGTGTGTAGTTTTAGGTGCTGGGATATCAACTAAGCATATTCTATATACTGTGCCTAAATCTCAGCGCCGCTTATAGAATATGCATAGGCAAAAATGTTTTCTATGTGGACTTTTGAGGCACCATATATAGAATACCCCCCCATTGCAGGTTAATAAAAGGGCCCCTACATTTCTTTCCTCGTAACAAATACTGAAATTAAGTTTAAATATTATAATTATGTGCTCAGTTTAGTGCCACTCATCAATTGAATGGGAAAGCAGCTTCTAAATTCATCATATAAACATATCTTCACATTCACTTTCCCTCAGATTCTATATATGTTGCCCAAAATTGGGTGCCAATCCAAGAAGTGTACCCAACTAAATTGGCTAATGAGCCCATTAGTGCCAATAATTGGGTGCTAATTGACACCAATTTGAATTTGTGTGAATATCTTGCTACACACATTATGGGATTTGGGTGCCAATTGTCCCAAACTGAGGTCTGAGGCATTACTCAAACTGGGCAGGTTGCACCTTGGCACTCTCCTTTCATCCCAACCATACGTTACATGTAGCAACATTTGACAAGTTATCCGAGAAGAAAAGTGGGATTTATTACGGCCGAAGCATTCTACAACTTACATAAATAAAAAAAAAACATTCACAGTAACAATCAATTTCATTCATGTATACAGTTTACAGTAACAAGCAATTAATATATGACTTGATCTTCTATCTAGAGCACTTTTATGGCACAGGGTCTAGCCTTTTGAGTCACACAGCTCCCTCTACTTCATCCTTACTCATAATGTAAATCTACTGCTCCTCCTTAGGCATATACCGCAGACATGCCTAGGCGCTAACATCACAACTTTGATCAGGAGATCGCAGTAAAAGCATCTTCCCCTTCTCAACTGGACAGACGTTTACTGTTTGTGTCCCACAAATGAGAAGACAAATAGACTGGAGTGGGCTTCAATGGCAACTCCAGTAGTTGGAACATAAGGATAGGGCCAGATAGACTTCTGTGGTCTTTGTTCTAGAAACACGAAAGAAAGACCATAATCAAGTATATAATATCACACTCATTGATTTAATGATGAATTGATCATGAGTGTGACTATTGGCAGAGTGGATGGACCGTTCAGGTCTATTTGCTGTCACTTACTATGTTACTATTAATCCTCTTTGCTACCAGGCTGGTGCACAGACCTCAGCTCTGACACAGGCACGATAATCAGATGTCACCTGACCTACTGGCGCGTGCATGTGGCGACCTCTCAGCACACAGTGCAAGTGAATCGGAGACAAGTCTTACATGTGCGCACCAGAGTGTTCCAGCTTCCATTCCTTCCTTGCCTACAGTGCTGTGGCTCAAATCCAGAGAGAGACTGAGGGAGCTGACTGGAATTTTCTTTTATGTACCATTAAATTCTTATGGGGATGGGTGGGGATGGGTTAAATTCTTGCGGGGACGGGGGGGATAGGTTGGGATGGCTTAAACTTTTGCGGGGATGGGTGGGGATGGGTTAGATTCCAGCAGGGATGGGTGGGGATGGGTAAGGTTCCAGCAGGGACAGGCGGGGATGGGTAAGATTTCTGTCCCCGTGCAACTCTCTAGTTGAAATGCTGGATATGGATGGAGAGGAGGAAAGATACAGGAAGTGAGATGAACATGGTTGGAGGGGAGGGGGCGAGGAGAAATGCTGGACATGGATGGAGGGGAGGGATGGCAGAGGAGGAGATGCACATGGATTTAGGGGAGACAAGAAATTCTGGACATGGATGGAGGGGAGAGGAGAGAGTTGACATGCTGGACATGGATGGAGGGAAGGGAAGAGAGAGGAAGTGAGATGAACATGGATGGAGGGGAGGAAAGAGGAGAAATGCTGGACATAGATGGAGTGGGAGAGGAAAAATGCTGGACATAGATGGATGAGAGGGAAGAGAGAGGAAGGAGATGCATATGGATGGAGGGGAGGAAAGAATGGGAAGGAGATGCATACTGACAGAGATGAGGGAAAGGAGGAGAAAAACTGCACGTAGATGGAGAAAATAGGCAAAAGCTGGATTCACTCTATAACTCCTCCAGTCAAGCCTGCGGATTTTATCTATGGATGTAGGGCAAGAAAGGAGGAAAGTAAAGAAATAAATGGAAAGGAAGCCCTGGAAATGGAGTTAAGGGAACAGATAGAGAGCAGCACAATCAGAGACTGGGACCAACATGATCAGAAAAACAAAGTCACCAGACAACAAAGGTAGAAAAATCATTTTATTTTAATTTTAGTGATTGGAATATGTCCAATTTGAGAATTTACACCTGTTGTCTTTTTTTTTTTTGCACTGGGTATACTGGAGCTATTTCAGCTTACAGAAATTATTTATAATGAAAAAGAAAACCACAAGTTATTTTTTTCTCCTTTACTGGTATAGTATTTTCAATGATATATTTTTATATGTGCCATGGCTGGCATAAGGGGTGTGGCTACTGTGGGTGTGGCTGCCATAGGAGTGGAGCCATATATGTGACCCCACCCATAATGAGTACTGGTACCTTTTTTACTACAAAAAAAGCACTAAGTATACATACATCCTTGGGAAAAGTAGCTTGGGAATGTAGGTGGTGGTGAGTCTCTCCCAGGTCCTCCTATACTGAAGATAGAACTTTCTGTGACCTGGGAGGAGAAAACACCTCTTTTCTTTTCGAAAAAATAGCCTTGCAAGCAGTTTCCTATCAGCAAATGAAAAGTTTGGCTGTCTCCTTCTCAGATGCATTTTTGCTGATGTCCCCACATGCATCACGTCATGACATTTTATGTGGTTGACATCAAATCAGCATTGATCAGGTTCTGTAGAGTGTATGGAAATTTAAGCATATTCTATATACGGTGCAGAAATTCAGGCTTATTCTATATACTGCGTGGAACAAGGCAGATGTAAACTTTTAGGGGCATAGGTGAGTAGTCATGGACCTCATCTAGTCACAGGAGTGACTAAATGTATGCGCTAAAAATATGTGCATACATTTAGACGCCCATAGGAATACATTGGCATCTCTAACGTTTAGCACGCACTAAAAATAGGCGCGCACTAAAAATTAGAGACACCAATGTATTCCTATGGGTGTCTCTAATGTTTAGCGTGTGCCTATTTTTAGTGCACGCTAAAAACATGAGCGTGCCTTAGTAAAAGATCCCCAGTGTGTTTGTCTTAAATAAGACTGACGTGTATTTCTGTTTAGCCAGCAGATGGTGCATGTTTATGCTTAAAGCTGTTACAGAAGACTGACTTCTTGAGGAGTGGTTAGAGCAGTGCACTTTGATCTTGGGGAACTGAGTTCAAGTCCCACTGCAGCTCCTTGTGACACTGTGTAAGTTAGTTAACCCTCCATTGCCCCTGGTACAAAATAAGTACCTGCATATATGTAAACCGCTTTGAATGTAGTTGCAAAAACCTCAGAAAGGCAGTATATCAAGTCCCATTTCCCTTTCCCTCTTTCTTTTATTTGGCACACAGATAATAGGAAGTGTCTGAAAATGGTCAGAGCACACAGCAAATCCATGTGCTAATCACAGCACTGGCCACTTTTTAGCGTGCCTTAGTAAAAGGACCCCTAAGTGATCAATGTTTGGCTGAAACTATTAACATTGTGCCACCTAGATCTGGCAGATTATAAAATTCAATTAGTCAGACAGCCAGATTTAACACCATTATAGTTAAATATGTTTTCCCTGGTTTTCACAAAATATGTCAAATATATGTTTTCCCTGATTTTCTCAAAATATGAGTTTTCCCACTTGCTTACTTTTGCCATTGGAGGGCAAAGTAAAATCTCTGGCAATGGCATTCTAAGATACTGAGAACAGGCAAAATGGCATCAGCCAAAAGTGGTCTGGATATTCCAAAGCACAATAAGAGGGGCAGGACATTGGAAGCAATGGCATGCAGTGCAACACTACTTGGTTGATTCTTTAAAAATGAATTACAAACCCCTTAAACTTTGTTTTCTCTATGAAAAATAGAGCTCCTAAATTTGTATAAGTTTGCAAAAGCAGTGTTTTGTAACCTTTGCTAGCCCAATGCATGCATATCTATATTTTCAAAAAGATGTGGCACACGAACCTCCACAGAAGAGGCAGAGTAGACAAGAGATAGAACTCATATGTCCAAATGAAAAGCTGAGAAAGTACTTAAAACCATATCAGAGATGCAAAACACTCAAGATTAAGATCAGTACCACTTGAAAAATAAAAAAGTATTCAGCAAATAAAGCACCTATCCCCAAATTCTATAAATGGTGCTTAAAATTACATGCGTAAATTTGGGTGTGTGCCCAATTTGCGTGTGCAATTTAATTGACTAGCAAGCCAATTAATGCCAACAATTCAGTGCTAATGATCAATTATTAGTGCTAATTGGCATTAATTAAAATTTGCACATACATTTCCAGTCTTGAGGATCCACAAAGCTCTAAAAAGACATGGGAAGGTCATGGGCAGATCAGGAATGACTAACCAAAAGAAAAAAAGCAGATCAAAAAAGACAAAAAAATGGAACAGGCGGGTAACAGAAGTGGTTTATTACAAGTTACCTGACAAAAAAACTAGTAGGGGTAAAAAGCAAAGTGAACCCCTTAAAGTAGTCATGCAACCACCTTACATAAGTACTTCCCAAGCTTACTCAGCAGTCTTAGCAATGCTATGTTGACTGGCAGCTTTTTACCCCTACTAGTTTTTTGTACCCCTAACGTAGCCTGAGGGTGAAATGTGGCCACATCGGGTAAATTGTAATAAACCACTTCTTCTGTTACCCTCCTGTTCCATTTTTTTGTCTTTTTTGATCTGCTTTTTTTCTTTTGGTTTGCTATTTCTGTGGCAGATCTTTGCCTTTTTTTGTTTCTGTCAGATCAGGAATGTTCCTACAATTTATGTACACTGTTGTAGAATATGGGGATCCATGCCTAATTTAGGCATGAAAATTTACAACAAGGTTTACTTGATTCAAATCCTCATATCTAAAATTAGGCACCAAACCTAAGCTCTGGTCTATAAACTGTGTCTAACTTTCAGTGCCTCTTATAAAATAGCATTAAGCTCTTTTTTTGGCACCAATTTTTCAGTGCTATTTAATTTGGTTCTTCTTAGTATTTGACTTAAGATCATAAGAATATAGGAACTGCTATACTGGGTTACATCAGTGGTCCTACTAGCCCAGTAAACTACTTCTAACAGTGGACAATCCAGGTTGAATCCAGGTTGAATAGCAGGATTCCATGCTACCAACCCAAGGGATAAGTAGTGGCTTTCTTCATGTCTACCTTAATAGCAGTTTATGGACTTTTCTTCCAGTAATTTCTTCAACCTCTTTTAAATCTATATATCTATTATTTTATATTAATGGAGTTTCAGTTGCATTGCTAACTTCTCTAAAAATGAAATATGTTTCAACATGTTTTCTATTTCCTAATATGTGTACACTTAACATAGTTGCTATGATAAATAAGTATTCTACTGTATTACTCATAGAAGAACTGGTTGGAGGCAGGTCCCTGGGGGCAATCTAAGCTATCTTCTGTAGCATTTCAAATGATATCTAGCAGGGGCGTAGCCAGACTTCGGTGGGGGGGGGGGGGGTCCAGAGCCCGGGGTGAGGGGCACATTTCAGCCCCCCCCCCCGCCGCCACCACCACCACAACCACAACCACCAACTTTGACCCCCCCCTGCCGATGACCCTCTCGACCCCCCCCCCCCCCAGCTGCCAACACTCCCCCACCGCCACCATCGCCTACCTTTGCTGGCGGGGGACCCCAACCCCCGCCAGTTGAGGTCTTCTTCTGGCGCAAGGCTTCGTTCTGTTTCTGTGAGTCTGACATCCTGTACGTTGTACTCCTGCAGGACATCAGACTCACAGAAACAGAACAAAACCTTGCGTCGGAAGAAGACCTCAGCTGGCGGGGGTTGGGGTCCCCTGCCAGCAAAGGTAGGCGACGGTGGGGGAGGGTTGGTGGCAGGAGGGGGGTCGAGAGGGTTGTTGGCAGGGGGGTCCAGGGCCAAATCTACAGGGGCCCAGGCCCCCGTGGCCCCACTCAGCTATGCCACTGATATCTAGTCCCCTTATACTTAAAGCATACATTGCAGTGTTAAGCAGAATAATGATAAAAAATTAATAATCACTAGGCAAGTAAGAAAAGCAAAAAAATATTTGTACTGTAGACACACAAAAGATCTGTAAATTACAGTTTTGATGTCAGATTTTTGGCACTAAGATCATTAAGGAAAAATAGCTTCTCACAAAGTCTTTCACCTAACAGTGATATTAGTAAGAACCAGTAGTGTTGACCTATTTTATGCATACTTCAGCATTGTTTTTAATCTTTTGGTTCATGCCTCCATAGTTATTTTATCCCACCTGCATGTGTTAAGCTATGGTATTGAAATAGTCTTGGAAAGAATTGATTTACAAGCTAGCAGGCTGATATCTGTGGTGGGCTATTCAGAAAGTACATAATGGCAAATCAACAGAGGGTGAACAATTTCACAATGGCATTATCAAAGGAATAATAAGGTTTATATTACATAAAAACAGGCATTTGAATACAAAATGAAATATACACCATTGAGGAAAACCAGAGGTAAATTTGAAGTTCTTTAGAAAATCATAAGATTAATATCAAATACATATATGTATATTATACTGTATTTATTCAACTTGAATGAGTATATCAGTTCCATCTATTAAATTCTCCTTGCTTTTCTGATACCCTTTTTATAATTTACATTTGATTAGTAGCATCAAGCTTGTTCAAAATCTTAGTGCTTCTGCTGCATGTGTTGATGTATATCCCCAATAGGGTACATAATCAGAAAAGGATATTGATTTACAGTGTGATGAAATTAGGGTCATATCCACATGTATCAGGAGGTAGCCCACGGCGTCGGCGGGGGAGGGTTGGCAGCAGGAGGGGGTCGAGAGGGTCGTTGGCGGGGGGGGGGGGTCGGCGGCAGCGGGTCGATAATTGCTGGGGGAGGTCAGCGACGCTGGGGAGAGGGCTAAAATGTGCCCTCTCACCTCGGGCTCTGGTCCCCCCTCCCGCCGAAGTCTGGCTACGCCTCTGGTGTAAATTCTAATTAATGCCAATCCGTGTCAATACTTGTTTGTTAAGTGGCAATTATCAGCACTGATCGGCTTCTTAAGAAATTACATTGCATGTGCAAATCTAGGATATGGCTGAATTTGCACACCCAATTTCAGTCACGCTATATAGAATCCGGGAGATAATTTTAATACTTGGCCAGATCAAAGGTTCACCAAGCCAAGCATCCTGTTCCCAGACGTGGCTAATCTGAGTCACAAGCACCTGAAAGGATCTCAAAAAGTAGATGGGTTTTATGCTGCTTACTCTCAGATATAAGCAATGGATATTCACAAGCCTTTTCCTTAGGACCTTGAAGGTGCCAAGATTTCGTTATAGAATTAGCTTTCAATATGCATCATCTAAGCACCTAAATTGTGATGCTCAGTTATAGAATTGCCCCAATATGCACATAACTGTTTAAAATATTAGCATTTGCACACATATATGCTCACTAATGCATATAAATGCTATTGTGACACCTAAGCACTATTCTGCAAATATCCTCTTAGCTTACATAGAACGTATTTGCAAGGGGGGAACACACAGGATGGAACATGAGTGGGGCATAGATGGGGCTCCTACTTATGTTCATTAGTGGAAATATTGAAAAAATATTTCTGCAGGCGATTACCCAGCAGTAATCGGGCATCATTGTGCACTGTCCAGTTACTGCTGGGTCAGTGTGGGAGCCCTTACTGCCAGCTCAATGGGTGGTGGTAAGTGCCCCCCTCCCCCCCCCGGAAATGGTTGTATGGCAAGTACAAACTTAGCACACTGCCATTTCATTTTTGGCTCTTTTCACCCACTGTGGTAAAAGGGGCCCTGGTGCATGGCAAAAACAGTCGCCACCACTAGCGCAGGACCCCTTTTATCGCAGTTTAGCAAAAGGGCCCCTTAAACCAGCTCTATAGCTGGTGTAAGGGTGAGAGCCCACATTTTGGGTTCATTGATCGCTGGTTACTCTAGTATTCTATTACTGAATCTAGATGCCTCAGTTCCTTTCTAATATAGACTTATACCACACACCCTGCGGGTGCATAAATGGATGTGTCCAATCACAGCATTGCCCCCATACATAATAGCAATTTTGTAACAGTCCAATTCTTCTGCAAAAAACACTGCTTTTCTACAGAAATAGCTTGGAATATACCTTCTTAAGCATGATATACTATGCTTAATAACTGAGGGGAAATTTTACTAAGCCGCATAAGCGACTTACTGCTCAACTACTGCGTGGCTCTTGTGGTAATTTCATTTTTGGCATTGGTCCGATACATGTGTCTGAAAAATATTTCTTATTTTCAGACACGCGTAATGGATGTGCGGCAAGTGGCATTTGACGCGCATAGGTGATTACCGCACATATTCTTTACCGCTAGGTCAATGGCTGGTGGTAAGGTCTCAGACCCAAAATGGATGCACTGCAATTTTGATTTTGTTGCACATCCTTTATCGGCAAAAAAAAAATCTTTTTTACAGGTGCGCTAAAAAATGGATCGGCGCTGCCCAAAACCCACGCCTACACTACCACAAGCCATTTTCACCGCGCCTTTATAAAAGGACCCCTTAGATTTTGAAACATTACTTTTGAAATGTAAATACTTTATTTCATGTAATTCTACTAGCAACCCTTTATATAACCTGACAATAACACTAGAGAAGGTATTGCCTCAGTTTCTAAGTAGTATCATCTCTTTTTAAAAATATTAGAATACTAGTAAAAAAGCCCCGTTTCTGATGCAAATGAAACGGGGGCTAGCAATGTTTTATTCTGTGTGCATGTGGGAGTGTGTGTGTCCCTCTGATCTCTCTTCCCTCCCCCCTCTGAGTCCTTCACTGTTACAGAGCCAGCGATTTGATTTCGTGCTTTGCTGTCCCCTCCCCCCTCTGAATCCTTCACTGTTACAGAGCCAGCGATTTGATTTCGTGCTCTGCTGTTTTCCTTCACTGACTGTGTTACAGAGAGGGCGGGGCAGACACTCATAGGGAAACCGGATATCTCGCCCCCTTCACACTTCCGGCTGGAGGCTTCATAGAACGTTGGTGTTGCCTTTTATATAGAGAGATGGTTCTTAATGAGATCTAACAGTTTGTGTCAACATTTTTTCAACTATCCTGAATCACTTACACTTAAGTTTCTGAAGGTCAGAGATGAGAGTTTAAAATCAATTTAATGTTCAACCCGGAGCTAAAATAGATCATATATTACAAAAGTAATGCAAGCTCTGCAAGTATGCCCTGTTTTCACAAGGGGGTCATCATGTTTTGCATGACCTGCAGCTTACAGGCTATAGATCAAGTTGCAGTAATAGTTTTAAAGTCTGGATCTGTAAGAAAAAGATAGAAATAAAACAAAACCAGTGGCGTAGGAAGGAGGGCGGTCCGCCCTGGGTGCACGCTGCTGAGGGGGTGTCGGCTCCGCTGATTCCCTGCTCTCTCTGTCCCGGAACAGGTTACTTCCTGTTCCGGGGCAGAGAGAGCAGGGAAACAGTGGAGTCGACACAGCTCCCAGCGACGCACACTCGGGGCGGACCGGCCCTCCCGCCCGCCCCCTTTCCTACTCTAGTGGTAAGAATGCATTCCAGGGGGGGTACGCGCTGAGGGGGGTGCGCCATGCTGCACCTGGGGGGGTGCGCAGCGGCGAACCGCCCTGGGTGTCAGCCGCCCTCGCTACGGCACTGAACAAAACTAATAAGGAAATAAGATTATCTGTGGTTTGTTTTTTGGGACTAACTTTATACATTCAGGCTTATTTTCAAAAGAGAAGGGCGCCCATCTTTCGAGACAAATCGGGAGATAGGCGTCCTTCTCCCAGGGTCACCCAAATCGGCATAATCGAAAGCCGATTTTGGGCGTCTTCAACTGCTTTCTGTCGCGGGGATGACCAAAGTTCACGGGGGGGGGGGGGGGGGGTGTCGGCAGTGTACTGAAGGCGGGATGGGGGCATGGTTAACAGATGGGCGTCCTTGGCTGATAATGGAAAAAAGAAGGGCGTCCCTGATGAGCATTTGGCTGACTTTACTTGGTCCCTTTTTTTCACGACCAAGCCTCAAATAGGTGCCCGAACTGACCAGATGACCACCGGAGGGAATTGGGGATGACCTCCCCTTACTCTCCCAGTGGTCACCAAACCCCTCCCACCCTAAAAAAATAAATTAAAATACATTTTTTGCCAGCCTCTAAGCCAGCCTCAAATGTCATAACCAGCTCCATCACAGCAGTATGCAGGTCCCTGGAGCAGTTTTAGTGGGTGCAGTGCACTTCAGGCAGGCGGACCCAGGCCCATCCCCCCTACCTGTTACAGTTGTGGTGGTAAATGTGAGCCCTCACAAAATCCACCCGAAACCCACTGTACCTACATGTAGGTGCCCCCCTTCATCCCTAAGGGCTATGGTAGTGGTGTACAGTTGTGGGGAGTGGGTTTTTTGGGGGGGGGGGTTGGGGGGCTCAGCACCCAAGGTAAGGGATCTATTCACCTGTGAGCAATTTCTGAAGTCCCCTGCAGTGCCCCCTAGGTTGCCTGGTTGATGTCCTGGCATGTCAGTGGGACCAGTGCACTATGAATGCTGGCTCCTCCCACGACCAAATGGCTTAGATTTGGTCATTTCTGAGATGGGTGTCCTCGGTTTCCATTATCGTCAAAAATCAGGGACGACCATCTCTAAGGACAACCATCTCTATGGTTAACCTAATTTTCGTGATTTGGGCGTCCCCAACCGTATTATTGTTTCAATAATATTGGTTTCCCTGCCCCTTTGCCGGTACATCCTGCGAGGATGTCCTCAGGAAAACTTGGGTGCCCCTTTCGATTATGCCCCTGATTGTCTCCAAGATTATATAAATGGAGCAATTTTCTATACACAAAACTGCATGCTATTCTGAGATGTGTACAACTAAATTGGTTATAACAAGTCAATTAACACCATTAATTGGATGCTAATCAATTATTGACATTAATTGGCAATATTTGGGATTTTGTTAGGCACTATTTACAAAGATTCATGTGCAACCCTTAGAGTGTGCAACTCTAAAGGGGACATAGCCATGACAGGAGCATGGATGGATCAGGGGCATTCACTGAAGATACACAAAATATTGCTGAATACCAGGGATCTGCGCCTAAATTATGCACTAGAATTTACACCAGGTTTCAGTTGGTGTAAATTCTCACACCCAAAGTATGGCGTAAAAATTGGTTCTAAGCACTATTTTTTAAACCACATGCAATTTAGGGGCCCTTTTACTAAGGTGTGTAGGTGCCTTTATTTGTCTAATACGAGCCAAATTGGAACTACCACCCGGCTACCATGTGCCCCGAGTGGTAATTCCATTTTTGATGCACATTCAAATCATGCGGTAGAAAATATTTTCTATTTTTACCACGTGGTGCTTAACTAGCAGTAATCAGCAGTTTATGTGTGCTGGCCACTTACTACCCAGTTAGCGTGTGAGACCTTACCGCTAAGTGAGCGGTAAGGTCTCAGGCCAAAAATGGACACGCAATAGTTTTAATTTTGCCACACGTCCATTTTTGGCCACAAAAAAAGCCTTTTTTTCCAGGTATGCTCAAAAAATGACCTGCACACATCCAAAACACGTGCCTACACCAGCATAGACCACTTTTAGGTGCGCCTTAGTAAAAGGGCCCCTTGGAGCGGTATTCATAGAATAATGTTCCATGCAGATTTTTTTTCTGCGCTTTTTGCTTGAGCACCATTTTCTGAGTCTAGTCCTTTATGACTAATGTTGAAGGCAGAACTTCTTCAGGTGAGGATTGAGCAAAAACGACAAATATCAGAATACATAAGTGAAACATCAAAGTACCCCAATGACAGTCTCAAAGAGAAAGGTATGGGTGTGTGTGTGTGGGGGGGGGGGGGGGGGGGGGGGAGTAAATTGTGAGAAACAGGATGGATGAATAGATGATCAGAAGGTAACAAGGCTGTATAATTGTATGGTTTATAATGTGTAGGGAACCCAGATCTCTTTTGAGACCTCTTATGTTGTTGTCAGAATACTTCATCATCTTAACATCAAAGGTCTATGTTCCTGGATTGTTTTAAAGTCTCCTTTCAGTGTTCTAACCATAAAGTAATTGATGTGATTTTCTGGTCTTCCAAAGTGCTCTCTAAGGGGGTCTTTTACTAAAGATTAGCTTGAGTTATCTGCAGCAGGTCCCATTTTATTCCTATGGGCCTTGCTGCAGATAACTCAAGCTAATCTTTAGTAAAAAAAAAAACAAAAAACAAAGAAACAAACTCCCTTAAAGAGAAATAACCTTAGTATGTCTTAGAAGCAATTTTTCCAAACTGGTCAATGAACCTTACTCCTAAACCAGGGGATGTGAATTATGATTTCAGTCTCTTAATTTACAGCTAACTTGTGCCATAAAACTTGCATTGTGATTTGCATTGTGGTGTTTGATGTGGTACCTGTGTGTGAATTGATAATTGTTTTTACAATCTTGCACATCTCCCTAATATACCATCCTTCTTCATATTTTCTGCATTGAATGATATGTACTACATTTGAGGAAGAATATGAATAGGATCCCCTTATGTTTAATATTTCCCCATGTGGGTAACTGTGGGGTCCTATGATGTGTGCTGACACAATTGTACCTTTCTCTTCTTTTTGAGCTTCTGTTGCTTAGTTTAAGGTGATTGTTGGAAGACCAGCATTACAGTACATAAGTATTGCCATACTGGGACAGACCAAAGGTCTATCATGTCCAACATCCTGTTTCCAACAGTGGCTAATCCAGGTCACAAATACCTGGCAAGATCCCCAAAAAAGTACAATTAGTTACATTAGTGGAGTTGGGACTATCTCTTGCAGTACTACATCCTCCTGGATCTATAAGTCTTTTTTTTTTTTAATAGTTATATTTCCATCAAGAAATGAAGAAATAAAGACATCAAAAAAGGAAAACAATTTAGATAATTCAATCTACACTCACTTAATCTTGCCATCAAGTTCATAAAATATGGTGGCGGCATTTGTTTTATCAATGTGTACCAGAACTTTGAAAACAGCTGACAGGAATGGACATCATCAGATGTCATCTATATCAAAGCAATATGGAAAACTTCACATAAAACATCCCAAATGAACATTGGTATTCAAAGCAAGCGGCTCTAAAGAGCATAAATGGTAAATCTAGAAAAGCTCTCTTTGTAGCAAAATTCTATCAATGTTGCCTCCATGTTATGAAGGAATTATAATGCAATAGCGTTAAACATAAGGCACCGGTAGGTGGAAGCCAAGTTTGGGTATTTTGATATATTTTTTGTTCACTATAGTTGTTGAGTGACATTTGCTGCATTTTATTTTAGGTAACTCTTGGCTCAGATCCCTTGACAAAGTGACAGTGAAACGGGTGTCGGTTGGGACTTATCGTTGTCTTATACATTTATTGTTTTCACGCTTATTGCCAGTCACTCAGCACAAAGTTGCTTGGTTAAAATGATTAATATATTATTCCAAAATAAGTTATAATTTTGATATTAACATTTATAAATTTGATATTAACAGTACTTTCAGGAAGCAGAGTTCCCAGCTTCTCTGGCTCCTCCAGGGCTCTTAAAGGGTTCCCAAAGGGCTTTGTGTGCCCCTTTGAACACATCCCTTAGAAAATATCCTCTTGCCACTCATCCTGTGGCCATGTACTACACAGTGCTAGTGTTCATTTTATAGAGCTTTTCCAGCAGCAGCAGAAGGCATCAGATACCACCACCGCTCAAGCCAGGGGACCTCCAGCAGGCACCTCTCTATCAAAAGACCCTGACAAGGTAGTTCTCTTTTGTTCCCCATTGCTATAGACTGTTTCTCAGTTTTACCGGCTCTGGATTACATGCCATTATGGGACCCTTTAACTAAGCTGTGGTTTTTTCTAACTGCATGGGTAAAATGGCCAATTTTTCTAATTCCAGCATTAATGGCAGCATGCTAATTTCCCCCATTAGTGCATGGCCATTAGCACGTGAGCAATTACTGACACTTATTCTGTAGATGGTAAGGGCTCACGCACTAACCACACACTAATCAGTTAGTGTACAGTGATGTAGCTTTGCTAACCGATTAGTGTAATACACACCTACTCTCAGCCCTGACCTGCTCCCTGTGTTAAAAAAATGCATTATATTTTTTAGCACATGGGTAGCACACATGCATGCAAAAATTACCACAGGATGCTTAAGTGCACCTCACAGTAAGCACTTTTTTTGCTGCAGTACGTGCGCATTAGTGCTTACCATAACTTAGCAAAAGGGCCCCTATAAAAGGGATTTTCTCGAGGTTTTCTTTTCTTTTGTTTGTACTGAAGTAGGTTTTCCTGTGTGTTGTAAGGGGAAAGACAATCTACCTGGATATTATTTGGGGACTGTAACCACTCTGTTTGAAGGATTCAATTAGGATTTTGAAATGTTCATCATGTGGCTTGATGATGGACTTTTTTTTATATGTAAATGTTGGAAGCTGGAACTGTGGAGGTAGCAGCATGTCTCAGTTGGCTTCCTATATACAGATGTTTGTATATAGCCATTGTTGATATAAACAGTGGTATCTGGAAAGTTGGCTTTTTCTGTGGAGTAGTCAATTTTGAATCTGATTGAAGGATGGGAAGCATTAAAAGAATTGTAAAATTGTTTGAGAGTCTCTTCTCCCTCAGTCCAAATCATAAAATGTCATCGATATATTAGCTCTGTCTTTGAAAGCTACTCAAAAAAATGTATTAAGCTACCTCAATAAAAAAGGTATCATTTCTTTTCTTTTTTTTCTATTTATTACCTTTAAAGTGGACTAACACTGAAATAACAATAATTTATCTAAGAAAAGGATGCATTTGTTGAACTAGCCATAATTTATGAAAGCCTTTGCTACCACTGAATTTTACTTGATACATTTGCGGTGCTAAATCCAACTGAATTCCTGGATTACATATATTGGATAAATGTTTAAAAGGGCTTCCAGCAATAACTGGATCAGGAATAAGCGATGGCATTTCAGAATAGATAAACAAAAGTACTTCTGTTTATCTGGATTGATTTTCAATTTATGTGACAATAGCTAGTGTCATGACATTGAGTCACAAATGGCATATATGACCCATGTATCAGAGTAATCCATATCCTCTGTGTGCAACTTGCCTTGGCCATACAATTGAGTACTGATGTGTATAGTCAGTAGAGGGGTATAAGTGTGCCCATGATGCAGGGAGCTGAATTCTCATACAAAGCACTTCTGGTCTTATGTAATTTGTATAATATTGTTATATACAAATCTGGCTACTCTGGTCATGGTCTTAGTCACTGCACACCTTCATCAGCAGCACCAGTTTTAACTAGGACAAAAGTGTTTAGTAACTGCACAGCATCATTAAAATCTAGAAGTGCCTTTTTGGTGGCCTATATAGCTTGTGTTTTGTGGCATCCTCTATTTTTGCTGTCTTTTGTTGGATTTTGAATAGAGGCATCCTCCTGTTTGTATGTTGTGCTACATAATTTGCATAATCTGCTGAAATGTGCGGATACTAAGGTATATGGAGACCTATGTCAACATATCATAGGTATGGCCAGTCAATGAGCCAACCACCCAAAGAGTGGGGATGAAGACTGAGGCCAGAATCCACACATGAAAATGAAAGGTATTTAAGTGGTAGAAAGGAGAAAAGGCAGTGTAGAGGTTTACCTATCAAGATAGTACTCATATATGATACAATACATATTGTTATATATGGAAACATGTATGCCAACAGACTTTTATCCCACCGTCATCAAATGGAATACTGAACTAACCCATCTTAAATCTTCAACATGTTGAGCATGTATATTGCCACATATCTGTTGATTAGAAGGCAACCAGCTTGCTTATTTATTTATTTATTTATTTACTGGTGGGATACCACTAGAGCACATTAGAAACAAGAAGCAAAATATGAAGGATATACATACATTTAGCCCTGTGTTTGTTTGTTTATTCAAATATTTGATATCTTGCTGTTTTCTGCACACAGGACACAGCAGCTAACAATATATAAAAACAAGCAAGATACAATGAAAAGAACGTTAATTTTTATAGGACAGAGGGAAAACAAACACTCTGAGATGAACATATGAAACTAAGGAGTACAATCACTAGAGGCATTCAGAAAGAAGGAATCACAGTCATACAACAGAAGGGCCTATAACCACACAATCCTATATCCACTGGTGTTTGTGCAAGTGCAGTCCCACTGGCCCTAGGTCACAGAAACTGATGGTCCAAAAGCTAGTTCAAAAAAAGTAAAGTTTTGAATTTTAAAAAAGATAACTCAGACTAAAGGTAGGGAAGCAGATTATTCCAGAGAAAGGGGGAGTGGGGAAAAATACAGATTCATGAGTGTATTCATGATGGGCCATCCTTGGGGAGGGAAGTACTAGATGATGTGCGTCTAGTGAGCGCAAGGAACGGGAAAGAGTATAAGGGATCACAGAAGATGAAAGATAAGATGGAGGAACCCAGATGAAAAGCCTTGTGAGTTAAACAAAGGACTTTAAACCAGTGCCTATACTGAACAGGCAGCCATGCAGATAACAAGGCCATATGTATTACCCATACAGTGCAAGACGTGAGGCATCAGAAACACATGATCACACAACGAAGGCGCTGCAGTCGACCGGCGCTGATGAAGACTCCGGCTGGCGGGGATTAGGAACCCCCGCCAGCAAACAAGGTACCTGATGCAGCTGCAGGGTGGGGGGCGGGCGGCAATGGGGGGGGGTCAAATGTAGAGGGGGCCAGGGCGTAATCTGTGGGGGGCCCATGCCCCTGTGGACCCACGTAGCTACGCCCCTGGTTTTAGGGCACAGGACATAGCAGCTAACAATCTTTGAAAACAAGCAAGATACAAGGAAAAGAACGCCAAATTTTATAGGAGAGAGAAGGAAACAAGCACTCTGAGATTAACATATGAAACTAAGGGGTACAGTCACACAGAGGTATTCAGAAAGGAGTGACAGCCATACAATAGACTTATTCTTGCTGTACATCGCCTTTAGTGAATTCCTTCAAAAAGGTGGTAAATAAATCATAATAAATAATTAAATAAATAATCACACCTAAAATTGGGTGCAATTCCCAGTGCTAAGAGCTATTCCATAAAAGACCCCTAACTTTGAACTTCATTTATGGAATAATACTTAGCAATCACTTTTTTATGCCCCAAAACACAATAACATGAAATGCTTTATAGCATTCCATTTATAGCACATCACACACATCCCTTTCAGTCTTATCCTACATGTGAACCTGGCCCAATATTTTTAACATGGGTGAAGTGGCATCTTCCTGACCAACCCATGTAGGTGACACACAGACATTGGATTTACTAGATATTCTAAACCTCTCAGTGTGCCAAGTATGTATTAGATGTCCAAGAAGAGGGACCATGCAGTGGTAATGCAATAACTTGAAGTATCTTTTGAAAAATTAGCATCATTCAGGAGTCAAAGGGATACACATGGATAACTCTTTCTAAAATAGGTATTAATGTCATTTAAGTTGGATACACATGGACCACCCTGTTCAAAATTGACTCAGTGCATGGTTTTTTTGCTAGTAGTTTCACAACCAACTAATGCCAAAAAACAGCCTTTCCCATATTGATAAAAACGTATTTACATGTAGATTCCACCATTTAAAAAGTTAGACAAATAACCATGACATCCAAGCAAAAACACAACCAGAAAAGTTAATTTTAGTCCTGCCAAGGTGGATGTGATGGTGCAAGAGGCTCTTAAATATTCCAGAACCATTTTTGTCCAACCAAGTCAGAAAATAAGTTCTTACAGGAAAGCAAAAACTCTGTGTGGATAATTGCCACAAAGTGAACTCCATCTTCCACTTCAATAGGGATGCAGAACATCAGAAAAGAAATTGGTGGTGGTGGGTGGGGGGGAGAGATTCAGGTGCGGTACTGAAAGGAAGACAAATGAAAAATCCTAACGTAGCCATAGGACATTCACTCACTGACCATGAGTAGCAGATGCCAAAGACTTCAATGAGGAATTCTTCTAGACTGTTAGTCAGCTGGATACATCTCAGCATATCAAGAATACTAGTAAGTATACATTTCACACTTCTGCTCTCTCACTCTCTGTGCTCTCACTCCTAACAAGTGATAGTCATTCTCTACACATAGCTCAGATGCTGTCTAACACTGTCTGATATCAATGAGAAATATTAGAAATATTGGGGGCCATGGTAGACCTCATAAGCAGTACCCTTGATCCGAAAATAATTTTTACAATGCTAAAGATGCCAACTGCATCAAACATGCAATTATTCTTCTACTTGAATATAGCCCCAATAGTATGTGACAGCAGATAAAGACAAAAATGATCCATCCATTCTTCCTTACAGGAATATTTCGACTTTGGATAGAAATGCATAAAGATCTCTCTATTCAATCTGACACCTTCTTCCCACCCCCTTGTTCTTTAGCCAACCTTTCAAAGACTGGTGCTTTGTGTAAATTACTCTATTCCATCTTGGTAGCACAAGGTCATGCTGCTGATGTTTTGGGCTGAAATAGATACTCCTTGCAAATGATCACAATGCATAATTTCCATCTTCTTGTTCCTAGGTAGCTTCATAAATTATTCCAGGCTTTTTAAATATATCTTTCTATGGATTACCCATGGCCTATTTTTGCCTTTTTAATATATGACCTTCAGAAATGAACACAGAATTCTAAGTGAGGCCTCAAGAATATTATGCAAAATATGCATAATCACTTCCTTTCTCCAGCTGCTTATGCTTCTGATGCATGCCACAAAAACTATAGCTATTTTGATGAAAGTCAGGCTTTTGGGGGGTCTAACTGACTTTGCTGATGTACTGTCATTTTAAGCCCCATATTTTCTGCTCTGACTAAGAGTGATTTCCCAAATTGCTACAACAACATGTTTTTCTAACATGCTTCTCTGCATAGTTTTGTTATCAGCAGTGCCTAGAGCCAATTGACATTACAAGACATTACAAGCACAAAATTCTGGAACGCACTGCCGCACAGCCTGAAAACGATCTATGAATTAACTAACTTCCGCAAACAACTGAAGACCCATCTCTTCAACAAGGCATACCACAAAGATCAACAAATGTAAACTCCTACACATATATCCAGAATTGTCTTATAATATTTGCTAACTACACTACTATCATGTTTCATCATTATCATGTTATCCAATATCCTTATGTAATACTAAATGTATATTCTCTTATATACAGTATCTCCACCATTCATGATGTATTGTAAGCCACATTGAGCCTGCAAAGAGGTGGGAAAATGTTGGATACATATGCAATAAATAATAATAATAATCCCAGCTACACACCTGCTGTAAACATGTTTTTTGTCATAGTTTTGTATTCTTTGATTTGATTCAGCAGCCAGCACCTCCTAGATGCAAAAAGTATAAGCCTTACAGAATTAGGGGTTACAGAGGATGGGCAGACTGGATGGGTCATATGGCCTTTATCTGCCATCATGTTTCTCTGTTTCTAGTATGCTTCCAATTTGTTGGACTCCATTAGAGGCATTTCTCCATGTCTCCATTATGGGACTTTGATTAAATATCTTCTGCACAGACACTGATGCCAAGGCCTAGGGAAATTGGGTCTTGTAACAGTCAGAGCTGGTGTTTGTAATCTGCTGTTGTTCTAGTATTCTCCGGAGCTGGACAGTGGGAGAACCTACTGTTTCTGTGCTGTCTGCTTGTTAGCTTTACCAGATCTATTTGTTTATCTTCTAATTGCTCTCTGATTGTCATCTGATGAATAACTGCTGCACCTGAATGTATATCTGATTTCTGTGCTTCCTGATTTATCACTTTCAGATAATAAAGAGCTAAGTATATGACTGTACCTATTCCTGGGTGTCTGAGTGAGACTCATTTGCTCCTTGCAAAAGACTCACACAAAGAACAGTATGCTGTTCTCAGCATAACTCAGCTAATCCCCATACATCACTCCTGGCTCTAGCCAATGTCTTTTAAAAGTATTTTACTACATTGGGATTTTTTTGTGACACAATCAACTCATCTGTCTCCTTATTGAAGTATGTTACTTCTTAATCTCCTATCATGCATCTTTCCATTGGATAAATGCACCCAATGTGCATGACTGCATTTGATGTCTTTTAGATCACATCTCATTTTGTCTATTCCTTCAGATCGTAGTGAATTTGATACAATATGCAAGTCCTCTACAGTATTGCTCACAAAAAATATTTCACAGAATCAGCCCTAAATCTGATTTTTGAGGTACTCCATTCATCATCACTCTTCTCACAGACAGAATTCCTTTTATAAACAACCAGTGTGTGTAATCCAGTGCTTAGTTTATTAATAAACCTCCTAGATGAGACGTTTAGGAAATTCTAGTTATCCACATCTTCTACACCTCAATCTTATTCTCTAGTTACCCAATGAAAAACATTAATCAGATTCATTTCATGCAATCTTCCTCTTGGAAAGTCATGCCACCTTGGATCCTGCAACCCACTGGATTGTAGATATTTCAATATCTTTACTTTCAGGAGCACCTCCATTAACAATCCCACTACTGTTGTAAAACTAACCAGCCTCTAGTTTCCAAACTCCCGTTTATTACCTTTTTTTAATGATGAGGAGGTATATTAGCTTCTTTACAGTTCTATGGAACTACCCCTGTCTCCAAAGATTTCTTGATTAAGTCCTTCATTGGAGCTGCCAGAATCAGGCTTTTGATTTCCTACTTTTTTATTTATCTATTGTGACACAACTTTATCACAACAGCTTCGGCGACACTTCACTGACATCTTGACATAACTTTATTGTAACAGCTCTGCCGACACTTTACTGACAAATTGTTCACATCATTAATGATGTTATATTGGGCACTTAAATACGTGTGTGCAAGTGGTTGATACTGTTTTTCGTTTTTACAAACGATCTGTTACTCGTACTTTAGAAGCTTGTGTGAGGTAAAGCATTCATTCTTCTTTGTTTTATATTTCTTATTTTTCTGTTATTTCCTTAGACTAATAATTTTTTATTTTTCTTTTCATTCATATTTTTAACAAGTAGCTTGTGACTGCCTTGACGCGCAGTGCGTTTCATTAATTGCTTTCATTGACAGTAAGTATTTTCTCTTTACACCATTATCCAATTTCACTCTATTTTTCTCACCAGTCAATATTTGGCATTACTAACAGCCAATTATTTATGAACATTGAGCATGTCTCACATAAGAATGGCTTTGTTCTTTATCTCCTTTTTTCTGTTCATACGACGATTTGCATAGTCTTACCACTCATGTGATATTTATCTTTTCCAGTTAACATTTTATGTCATCATTTTCATATTAACTTTTTCTAGTTCACACTATGTGCTTCGCTTTTAATTTAACATTTGGGTTATTTGCCTCCTTTCAACATCGGCCTGCCATATTATCAAAGTGTTGAGCGTTTTCCGTTTTCTGCATTTTGTTTCACTAGTCAATTCTAATGGACAATACAGTACATTTTAAGAGACACATATATGTTTTTCCACTCTGCACTATATTGAGACTTCACTTTCCTATTGAGACCATTGTTTTGGAATCATTGAAGGTTTGCACTTTGAAATGTACTTCTAGTTGAAAAAATGTGCTTTATTAATGTCCACTACAAGTTTTTTGCACTCATCCTTGGATTACTATGACTCTTTCTAGGTCATCCTTGCTGTTTTATTATATTAGCTTTTGGAAATGTGAATTCTGATTTTCTTGGATTTGTTTCTACCTCTGTAGTATTGCTGTATGCAGAATGTAGTTTCATGAAGTTTCCAGTACAGTGTTTTTGCCTTCATATCTCTATTACTGATCTAAGGTCCCTTGTTTCAT
Organism: Microcaecilia unicolor; assembly: GCF_901765095.1. Lineage (NCBI taxonomy): Eukaryota > Metazoa > Chordata > Amphibia > Gymnophiona > Siphonopidae > Microcaecilia > Microcaecilia unicolor. Next base: position 530,693,573 of record NC_044032.1, read on the forward strand.
ATTGTTAAGGGTCTATCAGTGTTTTACGTATGTGACCAAGGTGTGGCATTCTGCTAGCATGTAACTATGTAGAGATTTTGTTGCATTCCTGTTTGTTCTGTTTTCTTATTGGGTGGTGTATTGGTGTATTATGGCCCGCCCCGTGTAATATTTACAGTGCAGCCTTTTCATGGATATGGTTGATGCTCTTTCAATGCTTGGAGTTAGTAAGGTTCTGAGTGTGTGTTTGTACAAGTTTGTGAATAGTGTTTTGCAGTGGAAGGATTATGTGTTGGCCTTACTGAGGGGACATCAACACTTTAATTTAATTTTAGTTTGTCATAACATCAGACATGGTTTTAGAACATTTTGCAGGATCTGATGTTGAATTATTACATAGATCAGTGGTTCCCAAACTTTTCAGTTCACTCGCGGCACCCCCCCCCCCCTCCACACAGGTCTCTGCCCCCTCCCAGCCACACAGGTCTCCACCCCCTAGCCATACAGGTCTCCATCTTTTTATCTACACAAATATATCAGTGCTAGGGTGTCCCTATAACCAGCCCCTCCAAATAACACACTGATTACGATTTATAACAAATTACTATTCTACCTATGAAAAGCTATTCCATTATTATAATTCCTCTTTGTACATATGTGTGCTGCACAAGTCAGCATATTTAAAAATATGTGAGATTAAATAAAAAATGCTACCAACAATAAAGAATGACAACTCGGATGCAGCAGCCCTTAGGTGTGCTTGCTTTTTTTCGAATGGGAATGGAAACAGAGACTACTTACTTACTTTTTTTTTACCACGACCGCTACGTCGCCATGGCGTTCGCCATGGGGTCCAAAACCCATATGTGCACTGTGTCGCCATCACCGTATGTTCATTCAACAAGCCCCACGCTGTAGGTAGTGGGTAGGTACCATGCCGCACCGGCGAGGAGCTGCATGGCCGGGCAAAAATACCTCATTATAGGTCGTGGTTAACTACACTAGCACGCATCTCGTGACCTGACAAGCAAAACTCGCTGTATGTTGCTGCTATGGCAATAGCCCACGAACTGGTAAAATTGTGAGTCACCAGCACCGCATGGCCGGCTAGGACGTGGTTAACAACCCTGGCGCCATAATCATTATAAGGGGATTATAAAGCACTACATGGCCGGCCCACGAGACCTCGGTGTAGGTCGCGGCCACTAACATTAATGCCTGAACCACTGTACTGCAGATTGTGAGCACCACATGGCCAGCCAAAAACGGGTACCATGCTATGGCAAACCCGCCTGCCATGCGCCATGGGCGGCGTATGTGGGACTCTCCAGCCTAGTGCGCGGAATCCCATGAGATAGGCAGCTAACCCGAGATGGCCGGCCATCCTGGAAAAAGCTAAACAGGGGTTGGCAGGAGAAAGCTAAAACGCCGTGCAGCCACACAAATTTTTAAATGTCCAAGTACCATAAAACGTTTCTCGATTCGCTGGAATATCGTGCTCTGCTGGAAGAGCTTCTTTGACTGTACTCTGCACAAGCTGTGCCCGGGGCGGATACAAAACATGTGCCTATAAAATATCAGGAGCTGCTGCCCAGCGTTGGTCTTCTCCTGCCTCCAAATTCAAGTTAGGATCCTTGGAATACAGTTAGATTCAACACTACTCTGATTCGCCAAATCCAAACGACCTTCAAGAGTTGCTTCTACTAATTTTGACAACTACGCTGTCTTTCTCCTTACATCGGGAAGGCAAATCTTATCCCAGTTGTGCATGCCATGATAACATCAAGACTGGATTACTGTAATGCACTCTACAATGGTCTGACTACAAAGGGCCTGCAGCAGCTCCAATTGATTGACAATGCTGCAGCAAGATTAATAGAAGGATACAAGCAATGTGACATCACACCATTTTTGCAAAAACTTCACTGGCTACCAGTACAATACAGGGCTAAATTTAAAACTCTATGCCTGATCTTCAAGGCCCTTAAAGGAAATGACCCCTGAGTACCTGAAGAGTAGGATGATCTTCTACACACCTCCAAGGACACTAAGGTCTTTTCAAGGACTATCACTAACCATTCCCTCTACAAAAGACATTACACAATATGATACCTGCAAGCGAGCCTTCTCTGGAGTAGGCCCCACATTCTGGAATGCACTCCCTGAAAGGCTTCACTTAACATAAGACATCTACTTCAGGAAGCAGATGAAAGCTTGGCTCTTCAACCAGGCTTTTTAATGGAAGAAGTAACTAACTTATTAGTCTCACTCACACACACAAGGAATGACACGGGCTGCACTACTCCATCATGACATGTTTATCCACTCCTACCCTAGCTGAGATAATATTTAACCATCTCTCTGACCTCATGTGTACCTTTCTTTAAATTATTCACCCTACTTTCTAACTCCTCTTACTCTCTTACCTATCTATATGTTCCGTCTTTGCTTATACCCTACACTGTTAATTAAAATGTTCTATTACATATTGTGTTGACATTGTAAGTAGTACACTATGCCATACTTTGTATTGTTATTTGAATATTTTTAATACTGTAATTGTCTGGTTCATGTTTGATTTATTCTTATTGTATACCGCATTGAGTGAATTCCTTCAAAAAGGTGGTAAATAAATCCTAATAAATAAATAAATAAATATTTTGGGCACTCCTCTGGGATCCACACCCAAGTTTGGGTGATCTTTAGAGAATCTTGGGGTTGGCGCTTACAAACACATTGACTGCCATGGGCTGAATATTGTCCCCAAAGAGTTCCTCTTCAAACCAATAGTTTGCTGAAAAATTGCATGGACAATTCTCATCTCACCTTTCTGCCAATAAGTAACAATTAAAAAATGATAATAATAGTTCATATAAGATCTCTGTATATGTCTGTCAAAAACAATAATAATCAATAAGCTATCGAATGGCAGTTGACATTCAAAAAAGTTCATAACTCATGTATATCAATGTGTCTTATTGCAGCATTACATTATATTATATCACATTTCTATTCCGCTAAACCATCTTTCGAAAATCTCTGAAAACATTCTTCTTCAACAAGGCCTACAATGAGAACATATAACCTCACTAAGTCACCTCACCAGCCCAATCAATTATGAAAGCCCACCTTCTATAACTACCCCAATCACTCTCTTCCTTCTTCCCTCTTCCCTTCCTTGATCGCCACACATTACCAACTACATCTGTTATCCTGATATGATAATGTTAACAAATCTATGTAAGCCACATTGAGCCTGCAAATAGGTGGGGGAATGTGGGATACAAATGCAATAAATAAATAAATAAAACCTAAAGTTCAAAACTATAAAGCGTAACCAAGTCATGCACTTGGGAATCACATCAAAGCAAATTTCTTAAAAAGCATTGTCTGCAAATTCCTCTTAAATAAAGGGAAATTAGACAAAATATTACAACATGGCTGCAATTCTTACCAAATTCTAGGATCCCAATAAGCATGCAATTTCTCAAGCAGTTTAAATCTTTTAACACCTCTTGAAATAGGAGAAGCAAAGGGAGAATTATGCAATGCTCTTCAAACTGAATAGAAGTCGTGAACGACAAATAATGTAATAAATACTCTGGGCATTCACCATTTATGTCATATCAGCAGTTAGATATCACGACACTGCCATACCTACAACTATGTATCAAATATTTCAATTTCTACTTTTGAACAAATAATACTTACAAAATGACACCATTACCAAAGTAGTAACAAAAGACAACACGACACCATCAGCTTTTTGTGCCTGATACTTTGTTGCAATTAATCATGCTTCCAAAGCACAACTTTAAACGTATAACTTATATAACCAAATTGTAAAAAATAGGCAGCACAATGCTGTCAGCTTTCTATGCAATCAGATCTTAATTTCAAATGTGTATTTGATGCCCTAAGTGGTAAATATAAAAAGGAAATGTCCACAACATGAGCCAAGCTTTAAATGCAGGCAGCACACCATGGTCAACTGTCTGTGCCTAATGAAGTGTAACATCTAATCCTGCCATCATCTGTAACTTCAACAGTTTGTACACAATAGCTATTTAACAAATGGACAACTTACATAACACCGGCATATGATCTCCTCATCTGAGTCGAGATGTGTGAAAAAGCAGTGAGAGCCACTTCTGCCATTTAGAGCCACGATTCCCGCGGTTAGATTTGATTGATAGTTCCTGCAAGCAAAACTGACAACAGAATAAAATTACAGAACAACAAAAGAAAAGAATTAAAAAAATATTGGCAAGGGATTTAGAAAAGGAAAACAGAAGTAAAGATTATTCCTTATGTATAAAATGTATTTAATCAATCTTTCTTTGACATATATAACCAAAGTTAATGCTCAAAGGAAAAGTTAATTGAAAGAAAAAAAATTAAAAGAAATGTATAGCAAATACAATAAAATCCTGTTTCCTTGTTAAAAGGGTACAATCAAAAAGTTCAAAGATACAAAACATTGAACTCATCGCCATATTAAAACTAATATATCCGAAAACATTATATATCAAATTGTAAAACCAACTGGAGTAAATAATAATATAAATTCTTCAATAATGTATTAAACAGGATCTCAACTATCAAAAGGCCTTTTACTAAAGTGCAGTATTTTTTTTTTCACTTACCACACATTAACTGCAAACATGAACTTGCAGTAAGAGCAAAGACTGTGCGGTCAATGTAGGGTGTGTGCCCAGCTTCTGCTCTGCCTTTACCAGTCAAAGAGGAAACATATCACATAGCAGCAAGTTACATACAGTGTCATGTAGATCAGGCAACTGCATGGAATGTGGTACAAACCCACTAAGAACTGCTGCAGTGATGCAACCCTCCCCCCCCCCCCCCCCCCCCCCCACACACACACACACAACATCTCTCTTTCAGTCTGATCCAATCTGGTCAGATACTCTATTTTCCTTGCATCCTGATTCACTCCCTGATACTGCCAGTCACTTCCCTCACACACATTCCCTGACTAGGACCACTGAGAGGGAGGGAAGAGGGCAAAATTACCCAGGCACGGCTTCCAAGGGGGGGGGGGGGCTGAGCCTACTGCCAGCAAGCTTCTTCCTGCCTGCCAGCTTCCGGGTCTGTCTCTCTCCTGCTCCTAATGTGTGCCGCCCAGGACCCAGATGATTTCATTAACATAATATTGCATTAATACAATCATCCAGGTCCTGACTCTCGGCACACAGGAGTAGGAGAGGACATAAGCAGTCAGAGACAGGAAGTTAAAGGTGGGGGGCAGGGGCGGCAGTCCAAGTGTGTGTGTGGGGGGGCAGCCCAGCAAGGTGCAGGCAGCGGCCCAGGTTGGAGGGGTGTTGGTAGTCTGGTCCTGTTCCAGGCCTGGCGGGTCTCTTGGCAGCTGACATCCCCAGTTACTTCCCCTATATAAAGTTTCCAACATCCCAGGTCATTTCCAGTTCTCCCACACTCTCTCTGACAGCCCAGTCACTTCAGTTCCCACTGAAGTCCCAAACGCTACCCCTTAATCAAAACACATGGTAGATATTAGCCAGGTTTGTGTTAATGTCTACCACACAGTAAAACCTGTGCTAGCTGCTTAACAGAGTTAGTAAAAGACCCCCCTCCCAATGGATCATATTAAAACAACCATAATATTAGGTATAAAAGTAACGCTTTAGGATTTCAATGTGTGTTTTTATTTTCCATCTTCCATTAGAGATAAAAGGTTATAATGTGGCATCAGCATGGGGGAAACCTACATACTAGTAATAGCACAGGCTACCATTTAGAGCAGCTTTGTAGAAGGGCCCCTAAGAACATTATAATAGTTGTGTATTTAAGAAATATATGCACACAACATCTTGGATCACTATGATGCCATACATACTACTTACAACCAGGGGCGTAGCTAGGTGGGGCAACGGGGGCATGGGCCCCTGCAGATTTAGCCCTGGCCCCCTGCTTTCACACCCTGCCGCTGCCCCTCCCCCATTCCTTTCGACCCCCAGGAATGTGCAGGATGTCAGGACTCACAGAAACAGAATCCAGATCAGCAAACGCGCCGGACTTGGAGACCGGCGCTGAAGGGGACTTTGGCTGACAGGGGTTGGGGACTCCCGCCAGCAAAGGTACCTAGCGGTGGCGGGGGAGAGTTGAAACTTGGCAGCGGTGGGAGGGGGGGTCGAAAGGTATGGGGAGGGGTGGCAGTGCTGGGGGGGCAAAATTGGCGGGGGGTCAGCGGCACTGGGGGGGGGGGGTAAAATATGCCCCCTCACCTCGGACTCTGGACCCCCCTCCTGTCGAAGTCTGGCTACGCCCCTGCTTACAACAAAATCTAAAGAAACAGTTGCCTCTTTATCCCATAATAGCATATATCAAAGATCACATTTACACTCTTGTCATGCTTAAAATATATTAAAAATGCTGAATTCAAAAATATTTCTATGTTAAAGATTTCACGTCACAACATAGTCTTGTTAATCATGCATGACCACTAGCCTTGGATTTCTTAAATATTAGTTATCTATTTGAGCAGGGATTGTCTTTCTATGTTAAATTGTACAGCACTGCGTAACCCTAGCAACGCTTTAGAAATGTCAAGTAGTAGTAGTATTAATGATTACCTTGAAATCAACAGCGACTAAAATGATAGCGGGGATGGGATGACTTCCCTATGAAGAAAGATTAAGGAGGCTAGGGCTATTCAGCTTGGAGAAGAGACAGCTGAGGGGAGACATGATAGAGGTATATAAAATAATGAGTGGAGTGGAACAGGTGGATGTGAAGCATCTGTTCACGCTTTCCAAAAATACTAGGACTAGGGGGCATGCGATGAAACTACAGTGCAGTAAATTTAAAACAAATCAGAGAAAATGTTTCTTCACCCAATGTATAATTAAACTCTGGAATTCGTTGCCGGAGAAAGTGGTGAAGGCGGTTAGCTTAGCAGAGTTTAAAAAGGGGTTAGACGGTTTCCTAAAGGACAAGTCCATAAACCGCTACTAAATGGACTTGGGAAAAATCCACAATTCCAGGAATAACATGTATAGAATGTTTGTACGTTTGGGAAGCTTGCCAGGTGCCCTTGGCCTGGATTGACCGCTGTCGTGGCCAGGATGCTGGGCTCGATGGACCCTTGGTCTTTTCCCAGTATGGCATTACTTATGTACTTATGTAATAGAATTTCTAAACAAACAGACCAAATCACTTTCCTTTCTGGTAAGCATAAATAACGTTCACCTGAACAGGTACCATAGCTGTTTCTAAAGAAACTACTGCAAGATGCCATGGCCATTTAAAAGAAAAAATCCCACCAAAATGGAAGGCGTGAGTGACCTCTGACTTCAAGGTTTACCATAAAAAATACTTTTGCTGGACAGCAGATGGTGCAAGAAAGAAAAAAAATACCTAAAAGAATACATTTAAAACAGACAGATTTTAAAAAGAATGTAAAAATCAGTATTGAGATGTCTAGGACAGGACATCTGCTGATGTAGATTTTTTTCTCAAAAACATACAGGAATAGATGTGTATGTGCTAGATACATATAGATGGAGAATTCTAAAATTGTCAATGTCTAAAACATCAACAGTGGCAACTTGCAACATACACATCTAAGAGGGGAAGTTATCAATGTGTGCCATAGGAGCCGACTCTGTGGGTGCTGTGGGTGCTTGAGCACCCACAATATTGAGACAATTCCTTGTATGTGCCCAGGGAGGGATTATTTCCACTGGGCTTAGCACCCCCAATAATTTTGAAAAGTTGGCTCCTATGATGTGTGCTACCATTAAGATGTGCTATTTTACTGCTAACCTCAGTTATTAGTAACTAGCTCTCATAAAATGGGAACTGTGCTTAAATATCATGAGTTAGTGGTAAAATAGCAGGACAATGGTAGCTTACATTTGTAACAATGCACCTAATTTTTGGCTCTTACAAGTGTTTGTTGGTAATTTCAGAACGTTGAAGTTTAAGTGCCGACATATAGACATGTAAGTATGCCATTTTACAGCAAAACAAGAGAAGCAACAGATCCACAATATAGGCGTAGTAAAAGAAGACAAGCAGACCAGCAGTCTGGAAAGATGTGCAGCTTTACTTTAAACAGTAACTCGACATGGCCACATTTCGCCCACAGGCAGCGTCGATGATACTTATGTCTGTTTTTAAGTATGATCTAAAAAATTTGTTTTAGTATGTTTTGTTTTCATTTGAAATTTGTAGTTTTGAAGTTAATATGCATGTTTTATATGATTTTATTATTAGTATAAATATTTAGGACCCTGTTTATTAAGCCGCGCTAAGGGTGCACTAGTGTTTTTCGCGCACATTAATGATTAGCATACTAAACGCTAAAGTCACCCATATGAAAAGATGGAAGAATCTAGAGTTTAGCGTGCACTAATTTTAGCGTGCATTAAAAATGCTAGTGCACCTTAGTGCACAGGGCCCTTAATTGGTATGATTTACATGATTTTAATTTGGATGTTTGTTTGAATATTAGATGAAATGTGGTCACATTGGCTTACTGTTTATAATAAAGGTGCACATATTTCCAAACTGTGGGCCTGCTTGTCTTCTGTTACTATGTTTGCCATTTAAGAAATCTTCATGTCTTTCTACACCTAATTTGGTGCAGAGTCCACAATTGTCCTGGGTCTGCTGCTTTTTAGCATATTTATAAATGATCTAGAGATGGGAGTAACTAGTGAGGTAATTAAATTTGCTGATGACACAAACGTTATTCAAAGTTGTTAAATCGCAAGAGGAATGTGAAACATTACAAGAGGACCCTACGAGATTGGGAGACTGGGCATCTAAATGGCAGATGATGTTTAATGTGAGCAAGTGCAAAGAGATGCTTGTGAAAAAGAGGAACCTGAATTATAGTTACATGAGGCAAGGTTCAACATTAGGAGTCACTGACCAGGAAAGGGATCTAGGTGTGATCGTTGATGGTATGTCGAAACCCTCTGCTCAGTGTGCGGTGGCGGCTAAGAATGCAAATAGAATGTTAGGTATTATTAGGAAAGGAATGGAAAACAAAAAGGAGGATGATATAATGCCTTTGTATTGCTCAATGGTGTGACTGCACCTCAAATATTGTGTGTAATTCTTTTCACCGCATCTCAAAAAAGATATAGTGGAATTAGAAAAGGTACAGAGAAAGGTGACAAAAATGTTAAAGAGGATGGGACAACTTCTCTATGAGGAAAGCTTGGAGAAAAGGCAGCTGAGGGGAGATATGATAGAGGTCTATAAAATAATGAGTGGAGTGGAATGTGTAGATGTGAATCACTTGCTTACTCTTTCCAAAAATACTAGGACTAGGGGCACACAAGGGAGCTATAAAGTAGTAAATTTAAAACAAATCAGAGAAAATATTTCTTCGCTCAACATGTAATTAAACTCTGGATTTTGTTGCCAGAGAATGCAGTAAAAGAAGTTAGCTTAGCGGGACACTTCTGTTGTCTTCTCTAATTTGTTTTGTTGTTTTGCTTTTGGATATTCATAGAGGTGGTCTCCTGCTCTTCGCTGTGACTATTTTAAAACCTACACATATACTTCATGACTTTAGTTTATATCTTATTAAAATGTTCTATACACCCTCATTTTCCCTAAACTATTCTCATGAACACACCTACACTCAGGTCACATATAAGCCGATACTTTCTTATACCCCATATATACTTTTACGCATTGGTTAATTTTATAAAAAGCATTTTATGCATGTACAAAGGGGTTTAATGTAGGAAATGCTTTATAGAATTAATCTCATTAAGTGGATATTTTTAATTTTTGTAAAGTTTATTTTTTTAATAAAAAGAATAATGCAAGTAATTTCATTTCTCAGATGTTTTTGCTATTGCTCCATAATCATTAAAGCTCACACAATAAAAGGAAATTGATAAAACACGAAAGATGGAAGACTTCTACAATGAGTAGAATAGGGAGGCAAGGAAACAATCAGCATCTCCCACTCACTCGTCCAAAGCATTGTCTGGAATGTTCTTTAGGACAGATCTTTCATACAGTACTTTTCAAAGAATCTAATTAACCTTCTAAGAACTGTTATAAAACAGAAAGCATTGATCTTCACTTTGTCAAGGACATAGTGTTTGCTCTATGTTCTGTCACTTCTGCAATTCTATTAAAATAGGCTCATAGCTAAAGTATGGCCCTTAGGAATAGTTATTGTTGATTTCAAGTCTAAAAAATAAGCGTTCAGTGAAGTGTCAAATGATTTTAGCACTGATTTGTTAGAGTGAAATAAAGTATAGTACAAATCAGGAGAATTCCTCTCCATGCCATTACCTTTCTTCTTTTTATGCTTATTTGTAACTATTAGACTAATAAATAAATAAAAATAAGAAAACTAGATTACTATTTTAAAAAATGTTTTTAATGGTATATTTTTGATGAAAATAAGTTTGGGGTTGATTCACTCATTCAGAAACAAATATCTAGTATGGAACAATTGTAAGTTAAGGGGTCCTTTTACCAAACAGCGTTAAAAAGTCCCTAAAAAAGACATGGCCATGTGGTAAGATTATTCTTACCACATGGCCGTGTGTGCTGGGGAACTGAGTTCAATTCCCACTGCAGCTCCTTGTGACTCTGGGCTTCTTGCGACTCTGGGCAAGTCACCTAACCCTCCATTGCTCCTGGTACAAAAATAAGTACCTGAATATATGTAAACCACTTTGAATGTAGTTGCAAAAACCTCAAAGGCAGTATATCAAGTCCCATTTTCCCCTTCCCTCACTATCACCCACTGAGGTAATGGTAAGGGCTCCCATGGTAACCCAGCAGTAAGAAGGCAGCGTATGGCACTGCCTAATTACCACTGAGTTAGTGCCGTGCTAGGAGTTACAGAATTATTTTCTGTAGCACCAGAAATGGTGCATGCTTGAGGCGCCAGTGGCTGTGTTGGGCCAGCGGTAGCTCCAGGTTATTGTGCGACAAGCCCATTGCTTCGTGGCAACCTTTTGGTAAAAGAGCCCCTTTGGTGCACAAGGGATTTTTTTTACTAAGCTGTGGTAAGCACTAACCACAGGTTTTGGGATCAGTGCATTATTCCCACACACCAGTGGCTACATGAGGCCATGGGATCTGCCCTCCCCAAAAAACATTTCTTCTGGGCCCTTGGTTTTGATGGCAGGGGTCCTCAACCCCCCCAGCTGAAGCCTTCATCCAGCACCGGTCTTGGCGGCGCCGTGTTGCCTGTCCTGCTCACTCTTCCCCTCATGTCCAGCAAGCTCCTTTTAGTGAAACTGAGCATGCTCAATTTACCTGAAAGGAGCATGAAGGATGTGAGGGGAAGAGTGAGCAGGGCAGGCAATGTGTTGGCGCTGAGAACGGTGCTGGATGAAGGCTTCAGCTGGCGGGGGTTGGGGACCCCTGCCAGTCAAGGTATTAAATTGCGGTGGCGAGGTGGCGGGGAGCAGTGAGGCAGAGGGGCAGCAGACCAAAATGTACCCCCCCCCCTCAGGCTCTGGCACCTTCCTGCCTTGAGGTCTGGCTATGCCCCTGCCACACATTAAAAAACAGAATTTATTTTTTAGTGCTAGGAGTGTGTCTGGGGCACAGAGTAGCCATGTTCTGCACTAATCAGTTAGCAAAGCTACATCACCATATACTGATTAGGTTAGCATGTAAACCGTTACTGCCTACAAAATAGGTGGCAGTAAGAGCTCACAAGCTAATAGCCATGTGCTAATGGGGAAATTAGTGCATGGCCATTAATAGGAATAATGGAAAATGGGGCCATTTTACCACCATGCTAAAAGTGACCTCAGTGTTCAGGAAAGTCCCATGGTGGGGATAGTGCAGGCCACCTGTTAATGCTGCTTACTAAAAGGGCCCCAGAATTGTTATTGCATAATCAATATGCACGTCAGTTACTGTTAAAATGTTTTTTATCCCTCTGAAATCCCCCTTCACAAAGAACAACCATCCACCCAACTATGGTCTGTAATGCACCAAACTTCATGTTTTAAGTTTCAAGGCGTTTGATAGTATATTTGATTCAACAGATTATTATCCTCAGCCAAATATTCACAGCTCATACCCTTCAGTGCAACTGTTTTCAGCTTCAGAGGAACTTAGCAATTCCTTTTCATTATTTGACTGACAGACTTTCCATTTCTCCCTCAACCTTACCAGACTCCAACTTTCCAGTTCTCCCAGGTCCCCTCCAGAGTCCTTACAACAGGACCATTTAATTTCACTATATCACTAGGTTGGAATTTTGGCAGATGTAAAGAATGGAAATCCACCTCTGGGCTAGGATCTACACTACATGGAGTGGAATATATTTTCATAAAAATATCTGAAAATAATTCACTATGGGCCCCTTTTACCAAGCTGCGTAGGTGCCTACGCACTCCAAAAGTGTGTCAAATTGGGGTTACTGCCTGGTTACTGCATGGCCCTTCTGGTAATTTCAATTTTAGCACGTGTCCACTATGTGCGTCTGGAAAATATTTTTTATTTTCTGGCACGTGTAACAGCTGCACGCCAACTGGCATTTGACATGTGTAGTTCATTACCGCCCAGATTCTTTACCGCTAGGTCTATGGCTGGCGGTAAGGTCTCAGACCCAAAATGGACGTAAAGCAATTTTGATTTTGCTGCACGTCCAGTTTTGGCCAAAAAAGAGGCCTTTTTTACAGGCACGCTAAAAAATGGATCAGCACGTGCCTACACTACTGCAAGCCGTTTTCAGTGTGCCTTTGTAAAAGGACCCTAATATCTGCATTTGAATGTAGGATTCAGTTAATGTCATTAATTAAAGTCCCTACATAGCAAGGTTGTTTCCAAGGATGTACTAGACGTCCTAACAAGGTCCAAGTTTTATAGCCAAAAGCATATAGCTTGTATTTATAAGTAATATTGGCATTTTTTTCTTTCATGGAACAGGGTATTCAAGGCCGCATGGACGGGAAGCAGCCTATCTTTATTGTCCTGCATTGAAGAGACAGCAAATCTCTTCTGTTCTCACTTTGTCACACTCTAGCAATATTATTTTTTTGGGTCTGTTCCTTTCAATTTTTAGCCATATAAGCTATCACCTTACCCCTAAGCACCAGTTTAGCAGTATGGCAAAAAAGTAGGGAATCTTCTTGATGCTGATGGTTATTCATACAGAACTCCTCTCATTTCTTAATTAAATAAGGCTGAAAATGAGAATCAGTATAGAGATATTTTGGAAAAGCCCATTGTCTCTTTTGGGCTGCCTCTTGGCAGCCCAATAATTTTACCCATACCAAAGAAGAGTCCAAAATAACACAAAGTGTAATCTCAGAAGCAGAGGTGCCATGTCAGATATTTTTTGCTGTTTACAATAAAAGATTTCATCTTTGTTGGCACAACTTGCTGTTTTGTATTTTAGATGGAGCTGACAAAGTATCTTTTTTACCAAGTCAATCTGATTTTTTTTTATAGTTAATACGAAATCCAAACTAATTCCAAAATTTGTTACAATGTTTACCAATAGTAAATCTACTACAGGCATGATAGACAATTGTTCAGACATTGTCTTATCTTCGTTGCCTATCCATACCATACAGTATCTGTAGCTGTGAAACCACATTGTTCTGCTCCTAAGACTTCTGAGTGGGTGGATGATGTGACAACCATTACATCACAGAAGGTGAATAGTCTCACAGTTGACTCTGCACTGAATATGAAATCAAAGAATATGAATTCTGTCATCAAGTCAGTCTTTTTCAGCATAGAATGATAAAACACTTGAGTCGTTATCTAGTTTATTTTTGAAAGGAAAGGACGCCCATCTTCCGACACAAATCGGGAGATGGGCGTCCTTCTCCCGAGGTTGCTCAAATCAGCATAATCGAAAGCCAATTTTTTGCATCCTCAACTGCTTTCCGTCGCGGGGACGACCAAAGTTCACGGGGGCATGTCGGCAGTGTACCAAAGGAGGGATGGAGGCATGGTTAAAAGATGGGCGTTCTCGGCCGATAATGGAAAAAAAGAAGGGCGTCCCTCACAAGCTTTTGGTCGACTTTACTTGGTCCCTTTTTTTCATGACCAAGCCTCGAAAAGGTGCCCGAACTGACCAGATGACCACTGGAGGGAATCGGGGATGACCTCCCCTTACTCCCCCAGTGGTCACCAAGCCCCTCCCACCCTAAAAAAAATTAAAAAACATTTTTTCCAGCCCCTATGCCAGCCTCAAATGTCATACCCAGCTCCATCACAGCAGTATGCAGGTCCCTGGAGCAGTTGTAGTGAGTGCAGTGCACTTCAGGCAGGCGGACCCAGGCCCATCCCCCCCACACCTGTTACACTTGTGGTGGTACATGTGAGCCCTCCAAAACCCAACTGAAACCCACTGTACCCACATCTAGGTGCCCCCCTTCATCCCTAAGGGTAATGGTAGTGGTGTACAGTTGTGGGGAGTGGGTTTTGGAGGGGGTGGGGGGCTCAGCACGCAAGGTATGCACCTGGGAGCAATTTGTGAACTCCACTGCAGTGCCCCCTAGGGTGCCCGGTTGGTGTCCTGGCATGTGAAGAGAACTAGTACACAATGAATGCTGGCTCCTCCCACGACCAAATGGCTTGGATTTGGTCATTTCTGAGATGGGCGTCCTCGGTTTCCATTATTGCTGAAAACCGGGGATGAACATCTCTAAGGACGACCATCTCTAAGCTTGACCTAAATGTTGAGATTTGGGCGTCCCCAACCGTATTATCGAAACGAAAGATGGATGTCCATCTTGTTTCGATAATACGGGTTTCCCCGCCCCTTCGCCAGAGCGGCCTTAGAGATGGTCGTCCCTGTTCGATTATGGCCCTCCATGTGAGCCACCCTGATTTAGCTGTTATTATTCCAACTAGATTAAGATAATGCATTGCATAATAGATAATCAGAAACTAGCACTTTAACCTTACAAAGACAGGGCCCTAGTTACCTCTGAGACCAGTTATATGACTATATTCCTCTACAATCAAATAAGCACCCATAATATTATAGTAAAGTAGGAGGCAAAATAGTCCACATTACCAACAAGCCCAACTCCAATAAATATGTCTCTCCAATATTTCTCTCCAATAAAGAATTATTGTTGGATCCATCAGATACGCATGCTTCAACCGTTAGGCTAAATTTTGGAGCCAAGCAAGAATAAGGATTAGCATGTAATTGTCATTCATCCTGTATATATTATTATTTTTTAATTTCCTTCCCAATATGTAGTATGTAATATACATCAAGTACTTAGCTTTACTTTTTCTTAAATCCTTCATTATGGGATGCAGGTAAAATCATAGGAGACACATCAGACTGACATGAATTCACGTTTTGCCAATAGTTGTCGCAACGACTATACGGAGACTGACCTTGAGATAGCCATTGGTGAAACGTTTCTTCATGTCGGTTTGATGTGTCTCCTATGATGATTGTATGAAACAAAACATCATATATGTTTACAATGATTAGAAAACTCTGAAATTCATGTTGGATAATGGGTATGGCAGATGGCAGTGAAAGAGTTAAGGGCATGATAGCTAGAGGAAAAAACTCTGTGCAGCCTTCTTTCCCTTGGTGCTTTAAATATGTGCTTATTTAATCCACTGTGTTATTATTCACTTTCCTCAATCTCCAGAAAATTCTCCCCACATTGGGGATATCTATATTCTCCCTTTTCTAATTCCTAGATCAGGACAAGGGAGTAAATGCATTTGTATCAATTGAAAACACATGAGAGAAAATATTTTTGAATCATACATGGTGAAGAATTGGAATATACAATCATTAAAAAAAACAATATGGAACACATCAAGATGTGGAGGAGTACCTTAGGGGTATGTTTACTAAGGTGCATTAGTATTTCTAAAGCACCTTTAAATTTAAGGTGCGTTAAACGTTAACATGCCTATACATTTCTATAGGCACTAGTGTTTAAAACGCGTAAACCATTTACGTGCGTTAAAAACGCTAACGTGCCCATAGCGCACCTTATTAAACATAGGCATTAGTGATTACAGCAGCAGGCTGAGAACCAGGGAAGCCAGCATTCAAATCCTGTTTCTCTCAGTGACACTGTTTTTAATCTATGGGCAGGTCACTTCGTCCTTTATTGTCTCATGTACAACTTAGATTGTGAAGGGAAATTACTTCTGCACCTGAATGTAACTCACCTTGAGTTTATATTTGGAAAAGCAAGTAATACATTTAAAATCCAAATTCAGCCAATGTTTTTAGTGCATGACTTCTGCCAGTGTTGCTGTCCCTAAATAATCCTCCTTCATAAATCTCTACACTGACTCCCTAGTCACATCTCCACAGAGTTCAAATTTGTCTTATTCACCTGTAAGTGAATTTCTTCTGTGGCAGTTCATTACCTCCACTGTCTTATCTGTACACAGAGTGAACTCCATTTATCAGGTAAGTTACCATTATCTATGTCCTTCTCCATTGCTAATTCCTGACTCTGCACTTTCTACCTTACTGTACTGTATGTTGGAAAAGACTTCCTGTGCTTGTGCTCCTTGTCTGGCCTTGTTCAAACCCAGTCTAAAAAACAAACTTTTTGATAATGCTTTTAAATTTTAACCTCTGATTGTCCCAGTGACAACCTTATAGTTTTACTCATTATCCAATAGATGAAATCCTCAAATTCTCTTATTTGTTCTACAGATTTGCCTTGGTTGCATTGTAAGCTCCATTGAGTAGAGTCCACCTTATGTGTATTTGTTTTTATGGCCTGAAACTACAAAGAAAAATTCATTTTTATGTGTTGGAAATATTCTGCACTCTTTGTAAAGAATGCATATTATTCATAGACAGATTCTTCAGAAAAAGTGCATACATTTTGTGAAAAGTTTCTTGATACTGCAATCTTTTGACAGTGCCCCAGAAATGGAAAAAAAAAAACAAACAAACATCAAGCAGTATATAAAAATTGTAAGGACCCTTTTACTAAACTGCATTAGGTGTTAACAAATGCCTAACAGATTAAAATGGCATACAACAGGACATGCTCAGGTATCATGTGGTAACTGTCAAGTGCATGGGCACTAGCTGCAAGCTAAAATATATTTTTCTATGAGGACAAGCAGGCCAATTGTATTCTCACATGTGGGTGCTGTCATCTGACAGAGCTTGGTGAGGATGCTGCCTAATGCATATTAGTTTTAAAAAATTCTAGCAATGTACCACTGCACATGTGAGGATGCCTTCCCTCCTGATGCAGGAGTGTGGGTCCATCAGATTTTTCTTTTCTGTGGACCTAGGAGGACATGGCTCTGTATTCTTCCCGCAGCACGTTTTTTTTCTTTCAGTTTTTCTATTGCCTTCTCATGTGGGTTTGTAATGTTTTTTCTTATTTTTCTTCAGTATATTAGTATTTATTAATTTCCATGTTACTTCTTAGATATTTTCGGCCTTTCATTTTCTTTCTTTTTGCTTGGATTTTAGGCCCGCTTAGGCCTGAGCACTGGCCTCAATTTGAGTTGTGTTCCTTTTTGACTTTCAAGATTGAGGGGTTTAATTTGGCTGTGATTCTTTTCTTGATGTCTTAGAAGACACCCAGTGGCTTTAAGAGGTGCTCTCAATGTAATCAGGTTATTTCTTTTATGGACCTGCACAACTGGTGCATTGGGTGCTGCTTCTTATTCTCACTGTTTAAAAATGCAGTTGAGCACACAGAGAGCACATTAGGTCCAGCAGGAGAAACATTTTAGCTCCTTGAAGACCAGTCCATCAACATCAGCACTGAAAGCATCAACCTTGATGGCTGCCCAGACTGAGACAACCACTGAGAGTGCACCAGTATCGAGGAGGTCCCTACCTCCCTCAGCATTGGGCACTCATAGCAGGCCCTGGGACCAGTAAGCATCGGACCTGACACTGAGGATGCATATGGGTTCAACGTCATCCTCAACGGCACCAAGGGATCACAATGTTTTTATGTTGTTATTTTTTTTTTGTACAGGTCATTGTTGAGGCGCCATTTGGAGTATTGTGGTCAGTTTTGGAGGTTGTTTCATATTAAGACTTGAAGAAGTCCAGAGGAAGGAGACAAAAATGATATGGAATTTGCACCAAAAGACGTATAAGGAGAGACTTGAAGACCTAAATACCTTAGTGGAGAGGAGAAACAGGGGTGATATGATATAGATGTTGAAATACTTGAAAGTTTTAATATTCAAGCAAATCTTTTTCAGAGATGGGGAAGCAGTAGAACTAGAGTGCATGAATTGAGGCTCCAGGGTGATAGACTTAAGAGTAACATCAGGAAATACTTTTTCACAGTGAAGTAATGGATGCCTGGAATACCCTTGCTGGGAAAGTGTAGGGATAAAAATAGTGACAAAACTAAAAAATGCATGGGATAAACACAGAAAGGATAATTCATAACTGGCCGCACCTTGAGTATGTAAGCGCTGAGAAAACAGACACACTATTCTATAAGGATGTGCATATAACTGCAAAGGGGGGGGGGGGGCATACCTGTGCATGGAATATGGGAGGTGGGCATGTCTCCAATGTATCCATGTAATTTATAGAATATTATAAGTTAAGAGTGTTGCATGATGTACTTAAGCACACCCATTTACACCTGCCATTCATCTGGCATAAATGGCCACACCTAAATGATATACTTACAGCTGTTCTTGCATCAGTTGTGTTCCTAGGCTGCCTGACACCTGGGGGCGGATCGCCGATGCCCCCCCCCCCCAGTGCAGTGCAGCCCCCCCCACAGGCAAAATTACCCCCCACCGGCAAAATTACATCCTCCCCCCCCCCCCCCGGTGCATTTTTACCTGCTGGAGGGGTGCTGCGTGTCTGTTGGCTGAGTCCGCTCGTTCCCTCCCTGCTGCTCCCTCTGCCCTGGAACAGGAAGTAACCTGTTCCACGCAGAGATAGATAGATTTTGTAAGTGTTTTTTAAAGCAGGCACACAGAAAGTTTGCTCCATTTTATGCAATCTGCATGGTTTGGCATTCATTTAGACATAATTTGGAAGGAGAGGAGCTGAATTGCAATGTACAAGCTTGTATATACCCTTCAGGAAAATGTTGAAGACCCACCTCTTTAAGAAAGCTTACACAACTGACTGTACTTAAACTTTTAAACTTATCCACTTGATCCTGGGTCCTGAGGACTCTTATACCTTTGACTTTATCTCCCAATTCTACTCATGCACTTCCCTCTATCCTTCCTTATCATCCTTCCTATTCCTTATCCTTCCCTATCTCTTTTCCTTTTGATATTCTATCTATTTGCTTGCCTCTATTTTTTTAACTCGCATTTCTTCAAAACCTCACAATTACTACGTTTACTACAACTTGCATTGAGCCTGCAATGTGTGGGAAAATGTGTGGTACAAATGTAATAATACATAAATAAATAAATAAATATAACCCTGAAACAAGTTCCTCCACCTTCAAGCATTTTCCAGAATTTTTCATTTTTATAATTTTTGTTGGATCTATCAGAATAGTCAAATGTTCAGCCCAAGTGCAATATTTTGGCCTCAGGGCAAACTCAAATTCGTCATTGATCTTTTGTCTTAGGGAAGTGTCCATTATTTCACCATGGGTATTGCTCAGTGCACCCGTACCCTCCTGAAAAGCTGATTTAGCATTTTATACCAGAGTTAAAACTTCCTTCACTTTCTCCCAGTCAAAATGAACAAGATGTTTTGGTTTTGTGGTGCACCAATAACTTTTTATATCCACTATTATTTTTCATGAACAGATGAGATATCTTTGTAGGCAGAAGAGAGGTGTTCATACGTAAACCACGCAGAATTCATTCTAATTTACAATATTCAATTAATGATGCCCCATTGATTTTTAACTTGGTAATGTGATCAATGCAGTTGAATCTACCGTTATCATTGTAAACTCTTGAAGACCAAATATTGAACCATTATTGAGCAAGTCAGTAGTTTCATCATTAGAAAATCAGTAGAAAGCACTGTTGTCCAAGAACTAGTAGCTATTCTATCATAATAAGTACACTACTGTATCTGTTAATGGATTAATAGGGATTAAATCTGTAAATAAACCCCTACCAAAAGAAAGATATTCCAATAATATGTTTAATATACATTTATTTGCACTTGATTACTAATGAAGTGAAACTACCTCAGGAATGCATGGAAGAATCTTGCAATCATACCACCATCACTAGTCACAAAAACCCTTCATACTTTTAATTATCATCACCAACTTTTTATCTATATTTTACTTATTGTGAAGTATTGTAGTGTTGTTGAAAATAATTAACTATTATAGTGTTTGTTGAAAATCATTTACTACATTTCATCCTATCAAAATCACTGCTTGATATCAAAATATTGATATTCAAATATTCCCAAACAATTCTCAAACAAATTTTCTATTAGTATTACCCTCGGGTTTAATATTTCAGAGAGATAAGTAAACAACTTACCACCATCACTAGTCACAAAAACCCTTCATATTTTTAATTATCATCACCAACTTTTTATCTATATTTTACTTATTGTGAAGTATTGTAGTGTTGTTGAAAATAATTAACTATTATAGTGTTTGTTGAAAATCATTTACTACATTTCATCCTATCAAAATCACTGCTTGATATCAAAATATTGATATTCAAATATTCCCAAACAATTCTCAAACAAATTTTCTATTAGTATTACCCTCGGGTTTAATATTTCAGAGAGATAAGTAAACAACTTACTTTCAGCTGATAGTTTCTCCCAGGCTCTATGGAGCCATCCATTTCACCAAATATGGCTTCTTCTGGAGCCTGTACCACAGCAAACTACTGCCCAGGAACTGGAGCTAACATACTCCTTTTTTTCAGCATGTTAAATTAAATCCAGCCTAGTAATCAATTGCAAATAAATGTATATTATACATATTATTGGAATATCTTTCTGTAAGTAGGAATTATATAATCTATACAATCACATGTATGCTTGTGTCACACATGTAAATGTTTAGAAAACTAGCAATGAGGCACAGATGTGCACACTTACATGCAAACATTGTAGTATGGTGCCTGAGCATTATTCTGCAAATACACATTTAACTTACATAGTGCATATTTGCAAGGGGATCACGTACAGGGGCACAGCATGAGTGAGACATGACTTCCATTTATGTGTGAGCACTTGCACTGGCTCTATGGTTGGCATAAGTGTGAATACCTAATTTTAAAAAATGGCCCTGTTTACTAAACCAAGCTATAGTGCACTAATGTTTTTAGTGCGTGGTAAAAATTAATATGTGCTAACACTAGATACACCCATAGGAATATATGGTTGTCTCTAGCATTAGTATGCACTAATTTTTAGCACACGATAAAAATGCTAGCGCACCTTAGTTAACAGGGTCCACTATATTTATTGAAATTGTGTTATTATATCACAAACATATAACACTTGCTTCAGCAAAGAAGTTGAAAAGCATAAAATGCAAAAACTGAAAAAAATTACAAATTAAGTATACAGATTATTACTTTCAAACCTCAGTAGTCCATGACTTTAAAGAGATCCATTTCACAATATAAAGAAATGAATAAAAATGTAATTCCTATGGACAGTGGCAGCATAGAAAGAAAAATTCTAAATATGGTTTACTGGTAACCTTACCCATAGGTGAGCTAGTTATAGCAAATTCAGCAGGAGTGGTGACTACTTGCAACTCAAGGGATTTAGTGGATACAAATGTTGTGGCTCATAAAATATATAGCACAGTCCTTCAAACTTAACTAAACAGTTATATGGATAACGCAAAAAGAATAAAGGTTCCAGCTTCAAAACTTCAATTCCAATAAGTAAAAATTGATGCCTTCTCTTCTACATCTCCTTTAATACATCTGGAAAAAGCTGAAATTTAGAGTTCATAAAGGTGGTATCTTTAGCACGGAAAAATATATTAAAAAAGAACCAATCTCTACTGGGATCCAGCACACAAGTAAGCAGCAAGGTAGAAGCCACAGGGTCTAAATCAAATCTTCACAGAAAATCTATCAAATCCAAACTATCCATTTCTAGAGAGGGTGCTATTTCTGCATCCACTCTTTTCTTCACCTGTAGAAGATAGTAGGCTCTAGAGATTGATGTAACTGACACACTAGGCACTTTCAACACAGCTGTAGCTGGCATTCAGGGAATGTTAACAAATCTCAGATTTCTCTTCCTGTTAGCATTATTTAATGCTTTCAATCTCCAGTATACAACAGTCATATACTTAAAAATAAAAAAAATCATATGTTACAAAACAGAAACATACAGAATTATGCATAAGAAAAATCAATATGAAAATACAATTACAGTATACAAGAAATAAAATAACCATACTAGCCCACATCATGAAAACATTCATATCTTTAATCACTACTACTTCCTTTTGTTGGAAATCCTGAATATTTTCTCTGCTTCTGAGACTCACCTCTTTAATCTCCTATATCAGTTTGAAAAGAGCCTTGTTGCATTACCATCTCAAACTTCTGAATGAAAGTTCCCATCTGTCATGAGAAAGAATGTCCAAATTCTTCAGAGTAAAATTTTAGGTCTCACCAGGACTGAAGCCGATGGAACTACATGACTGGGTGTTACTACCAACTGAGAAGAAAATAGCTTACTTGGGTCCTATTCCATTCCTGAAGCTTGAGGCACTTTCCCCACTAGCTGCAAACCCATAACCACAATGATCTTTTCCTGTAATGCCACTCCAGTGCTAGTGCTGTGCAGACTTCTACGGTCTGTGACTAGAAAATGGCAGATACAAATAAAGGTCAGGTATGCACAAAAAGTAGCACATATGAGTTTATCTTGTTGGGCAGACTGGATGGACCGTGTAGGTCTTTCTCTGCCATCATCTACTATGTTACTATCCTGCTTATTGTCAAAGGAGATCGCCGGCCATCTTCCGACACAAATCGGGAGATGGTCGGCCATCTCCTGAACCTGGCCAAATTGGTATAATTGAAAGCCGATTTTGGCTGGCTCCCACTCCTTTACATCGCAGAGCCGGCCAAAGTTAAAGGGGGCGTTTTGGAAAGGTATGGAAGGCGGGACAGGGGTGTAGTTATGAGATGGCCGGCTTCGGCCGATAATGGAAAAAAGAAGACTGGCTCTGATGAGCATTTCGCCGGCTTCAGTTGGTCCATTTATTTTAAGGACCAAGCCTCAAAAAAGTGCCCCAATTGACCAGATGACCACCAGAGGGAATCGGGGATCACCTCCCCTTACTCCCCCAGTGGTCACCAACCTCCTCCTATGCCAGCCTGAAATGTCATACCCAGCTCCCTGACAGCAGTATGCAGGTCCCTGGAGCAGTTTTTTGTGGGTGTAGTGCACTTCAGACAGGTGGACCCAGGCCCATCCCCCCCTACCTGTTACACTTGCGGTGGTAAATGGGAGCCCTCCAACCCCCCCCCCCCAAAAAAAAACAGTTTACTCACCTGTAGGTGCCCCCCTTCACCCCTTAGGGCTATGGTAGTGGTGTAGAGTTGTGTAGAATGGGTTTTGGGGGGATTTGGGGGGCTCAGCACCCAAGGTAAGGGAGTTATGCACCTGGGAGCAATTTTTGAAGTCCACTGCAGTGCCCCCTAGGGAGCTCGGTTGGTGTCCTGGCATGTCAGGGGGACCAGTGCACTACAAATGCTGGCTTCTCCCACAACCAAATACTTTGGATTTGGCCGGGTTTGAGATCACCGGCATTAGTTTCCATTATCGCTGGAAACCAATGCCGGCCATCTCTAAAGCCGGCCCAAATGCTGAGATTTGGCTGGCCCCAACCGTATTATCAAAACAAAAGATAGCCAGCTATCTTTTTTCGATAATACGGTTCAGTCGCCGCGTTACAGCACCAGCCATATAGATGGCCTGCGCCGTTCGATTATGCCCCCACGTTATTATGAGTCTCCTCCATAGAGCTTTCAATATTCAGCTCCAGGGTCCGACTCCCTTGCTGCATCAGTGGGGTAGATCGTTGCTCCAGAGAAAGAGAATTCTCAACTACAAGGGTGTCGCAGATCTTCCATCTGCTGGTAATGTCCCATGAAAGCTGTCCGGAGGTACAGATACTGCCACCTTGGCCCAGTATCCATTGGGCCAAGGAGTCTATTGGCATTGAGGGCTCCGTGGAATGCCGCTGTACACAATTACACTTATTAATCATAAGGAATGTTGAGGAAATCAAATATTTTGAGGAACAAGTAATGGCATGACAGAGCCCAGCGCTATATGTCTGCCATCTTGGATCACCAAATACATTGGGTGTCCCATGAGCACCTACATTTTAGGGACATTGACAGCTGGCTATGTTAGTATTCTATAACAGAATCTAGACACTAAAGACAAGATAGGAAAAGAACCTGGCTGCAGCAGGAACCAGGAATAGAGCTTGATTATAACAGGAACCAGGAACAAAAGGAAGAATACTCATACAGGCTGCAAAGCTGAACTGGAACCCACACATAACAGAGTCCAATTGCCTGAGCCACAAGGCCAAACTGGAACCCAAACAAACAGGAAGAATGGGAAAAGGAACAAAACGAGATTCCTTAAGAAAATACTAACCAAGCGATGCATGCTGTGTCAACCACAGCCTCAACAAAAGGTCAAAAGACCCTACACACAGGCACAAACAGTAACATAATGGTAAAAGGCAAACCCACAGAATGAGACAGCTCACATTATGCCCAGCACAAAGTCAAACAAAAGAGTAGCTCACACACAGACTCAAACAGCAACAACACAGAGAGATAGCTAAGGGCTGTGCTAGAAACCACAGCTAAACGTGAGAGCCTCTCACTCAGATTCAAATATCAGATTCAACAAGTAAAGGGATAAAGGGAAAACACACAGAGAGATAGCTCAGGGCTAAGCCACACAGACTAAATGGAAGAGCAGCTCACTCAAATTCAAACATCAGATATAGCAAGCAAAGGATAAAAGAGAAACCACACAGAGGCAGCTCAGTGCTGCCTAAATGGAAGAGCCAACAGGGAAGTAATTTGCACAGGTTCAAACAAGAACCACACACACAGAAACATCTCAGGGCTGTGCCAGGAAGCACAGCTAACAGAAGAGTAATTCACACAGGTTCAAACAAGACTCCAACGCACAGAAACAGCTCAGGGCTGTGCCACACAGCCTAAATGGAAGAGCTAACAGGAGCTTAATTCACACATGTTCAAACAAGAACCACACACGGAAACAGCTCAGGGCTGTGCCTGGAGGCACTGCTAACAGGAAGAGCAGTTCACAAAGGTTCAAACAGAAACCATAAACAGAAACAGCTCAGGGCTGTGCCCAGAGGGACAGCTAACAGGAAGAACAATCACACAGGTTCAAAAAGAAACCACACACAGAAACAGCTCATGGATGTCCCCAGAGTAGCTAACAGGAAGAGTAGTTCACACAGATTCAAACAACAACACTACAGGAAGCAAAGGGTAAAGAGACCTTTTTACAAAGGCAACGCATGAAAGTTCCAAGGTCCTTTTTAAAGGAGTTGGCTGATGATGTCATAACTAGGAATGAGGTTTGGCTGCAGGAACACCAAAATGAGGTTTGGCTGCAGTGACATCAGAACAAGGCTTGGCTGCAAGAACATCAAAGCAAGGCTTGGATGCAGGAACACTGACAGCAACAGCCACCATGCAGGTAAAAGGCAGTCCGAAGATATCACAGAGCCAGATTACTGTGAAAAAAAATAAATCTGGATAGGGGGCAAGATGGCACCTAGAGAGGTTGTGTGAACCAGAGCTCCTGAACCTCAGCGGACATACCTGAAGAAGCAGCACTCTTTCCCTGGAGGTTCCATGAGGAAAAGGAAGGGGAAAACAGGGGCACAGTCCTCCTCCGATCCTGGAAGCCCGGCTCTTCGGCAACAAACGCTGGAAAGGTTCGGCGTTAAGGCGCTGAAAGCACAGATGCCCGCATTGATGGGATCCAATGTTGGTCAATCGGATCGCAGCATAGAGGCGGTCTTGTTAAGCCCACCTTCAAACACAGCTCCCCTACGACCCGGAAGCAATCTGATACCAGCGGAGGTGCAGCTAGAGCAACCACCCAAGGAGTAGTTTACTCAAGCAGCCAGAGGAGGCCCCGCTGGTACTTCGACCCCAGAAAAGTTAACATCTAGAAGCACAAGGGTAGATAGCCCTGTACTTCTTTCTGACCTGTAGGCAGCTTCCGAAGGGATTGGAGGTCAATTAAAGCCTGCTGTGATAATGCTGGAGACAATGTTGGATGCTATTCAGGGAATGAATACCACCCTTATCAAGGTAACAAACTCAATAAAAGAAGAATTAACTGGTCTAAAACAATGCCAAGAAGGAAAAACTGAATTACTAGGAGGAGAGATTTAAAAAATTCAGAACTTAACAGGAACAATGATTAAAGACAGAGATATTCTAGCTAGGAAGCTGGAATATTTTGATAATCAAGGGAGGAGGAATAATTTAAGATTTCTCAATTTTCCTAAATCACCTTTGTTACCTACAATTGATATGTTAAAAAAATATTTTGGAGAAATTTTGGGAGTTCCAATGGAGGGTTTTCCACCCATTGTTAGAGCTCAATATATATCTGGAATTAGAACCTAGAAATCTCAATCTGAACTTAATCTTACTGAGTTTTTGGAAAGTTCATTACAGGTGATAACTCAACGTACGACTCTCCTAGTGACATTTGCACTTGAGCCAGACAGGAACAATATCTTTCGATTATATTTTAGACATATGAATGCACAATTCTTTGGAGCCAAGATTCAAATATTTCCTGATTTGAATAAAGAAACACAAAAAAGAAGACGAGAACTCATGGTGTTAAAACCAAGAATACTCACCCTAGGTGGAACATATGTGTTAAAATATCCTTGCAGATGTTTTTTATCTTTTGATGAAGTAAATTATGTATTTCTTGAGCTGAAGAAAATGCAAAAATATGTAATTTCCAAAGAAGAGGGTAAGGATGGTACTCTGACCTGAAACCTCACATAGAATAATATGCTGGTAACATCATCTAGCGGGTATATATGTGTTTTCCCTCTCTGCATCATTATTGAATGATAATTATTTCTTTTTATAATTTATTTTCCTAGTATCTTGCCCCCAAATGGTGGTCAATGTTTGAAGAATATTAGTCTAATTCTGTTTAGAGATAATAATTTGTTAAATTGTATATTTCTAATACCTTTTACATTTACAATGGTATGGATGTAAACTTTGCAAAATCATACATTTAAAAATGTAAAAAAAATAAAAATAAATAAATCTGGACATGGGGCAATGTGGGGCACTGCCACAACTGTGACAGCGCTGTTGTAAGGCATGTGTATTGGATGCACGCAGGTCCATTTTTCAGCGTGTCTGCAAAAAAAGGCCTTTTTTGGACAAAAATAGACATGCAGCAAAATTAAAATTGTCACGCATCCATTTTGGGCCTCAGAACTTACCACCACCCATTGACTTAGTGGTAAGGTCTCACGCATTAACTGGGCGTTAATCGTCAGTGTGCGTACACTGCCGATTACTGCCCAGTTAGCGCCATGTGGTAGAAAATAAAAATATTTTTGGATGTGCATAAAAATGGAATTACTGCCCGGGGAATGCGATAGGTGGGCAGTAGTTCCAAATTGACGTACACTGGAAACGCATAAGCACCTGTACGCCTTAGAAAGGGCCCCTCAAAAATTATAAAATAAGTGTTCTACTGGGATCATCACAATAATAAAAATCATCTATATCAAGGTCAGGTTACACTTAATTTCAAAAAGTGCACAATATCCTTGTGTTGAATCCTAATTAAGATATCTTATTTATAACTTCAAAAGAAATAACATTAAATGCTGGAATACAAAAAGACAAAGCTCTTTTTTGATTTTCACTCTTTCTGTACATTCCACTTTATTTTATCTCTGCTGTATATTCTGAATAGGCTTTGTTTAGCTCTCAGGTTAACATCACCTGCAGAGTTTAATTTCTTCAGCATATTTCCCTCTCCCTAAGCCTGGTTCTAATTCTATTGTCTCTCCTTGTAATTACCAAATCATCTTCAGTAAATGAGCTGATTGTTTGGAATACAATGGAAAATGAATTCTGAATAAGAAATGATTAAGAGCTCTAATTTTAACAAGTTTTATTGCACTCATGATAAGCCATGCTTTCATTAAATGTGTGACTTCCTTTTGGATCCCAAGGGTAATTAATTCAAAAGAAAAATTCTATTTGCTTCATGGCCTTTCCTCACACAGTTCATTACAAGGATTCCCTTTTTCTCCAAAATTCTATTAGTACCACCGCCACCACAATCAGTTTTCAAAATAAACTTGCTTACACTCCTAGATTGCTTTGTAATCTCTGACCTACCATGGTTCAGAAAAATATCAAAACAAAATTAGATTAGTTTAACTCTGTATGTCCAAGATGTAAATGTTGCTGTCCAAAACAGCAATTCTACAGTCGATGTGTCTGACTGTAATACATTAACTCCTGAGACTATCCCTTCAAGGAAGGAAACCAAGAGAAGGAAAATTAAAGTACCTGTAAGAAGCAAAACAATATATGCAGTCACAAAATTTGGAGTCCCTTATTCCTACCTGTGTGCCCCCTGCTCCCCTTTGATCTAAAGAACACTATGGGGTACTTTTACCAAACGGTGGCAAAAGTTGGCCCACAGCGACATCAGCGCAAGGGATTGCCATACACCAAGGCCACATTTTACTGCTGTGAGTAAAAGGTAATTTTTTTAAAGGGCTGTGAGGGCTCCAGTGCTAACCTGTCAGTATCTGGGCAACACACAGCATTGCCCAGTTACCACCAGTGCTAGATAATAATAAAAAAAATTCCTCCACTCCACTCCCTTGAAATCTGGCCATTCCTGGGGGGGGGGGGCAGTATGCAGGTCCCTGGGGAGGGAGGTATGTGTGTGTCAGCGGAGGCATAACGAGGGTATGCACGTCCTTCTTTCAAACAGTTTGGACGTCCTCAACTGCCCCCCCCCCCATAGGGATGGCCAAATTTCAAGGGAGTAGAGTAGAGTGGAGTGGAGGAGTGGCCTATTTGTTAGAGCACTGGTCTTGAAATCCAGGGGTGGCCGGTTTAAATCCTACTGTTGCTACTTGTGATCCAAAATCCAAATAAATAAAGGGAGTGTCGGAGGCATAGCAGGCATGGACATCCTTCTCACAGAAACATCCAGGCATGGACATCCTTCTCATAAGCATCCACATTTTGGACGTCCTCAACTGCCATCGCAAAGGACGTCTTCAACTGCCATCGCAGGGACAGAGGCATATCAAAGGACATCCTCAACTGCTGTTGCAGGGATGGAGGCATAGAAATATCCAGTGTACCTGAATGTAACTCACCTTGAGCTACTACGAAAAAGGTGTGAGCAAAATCTAAATAAATAAATAAATAAATATCAAAGGATGTCCACAACTGCCGTCGCGGAGGCATAGCGGACATCCTTCAACCATACTCTAAAAAAAAAGACAAAAGTTTTTAAAGTTGTTTTTTTGGGGGTGGAAGGTGGTTAGTGACCACTGCATGCCTTTTTCCATTCAGTTAGTGCATCAGTTAGTGCACCCCTAGGGTGCCCGGTTGGGGTCCTGGCATGTCAGGGGGACCAGTGCACTACGAATGTTGGCTACACCCATGACCAAATGACTTGGATTTGGTCATTTTTTACATGGATGTCCTCGGTTTCCATTATCGCCGAAAACCGATGATAACCATCTCTAAGGTCGACCTAAATGTTGAGGTTTGGGTGTCCCCGACCGTATTTTCAAAACGAAAGATGGATACCCATCTTGTTTCGATAATACGGGTTTCCCTGCCCCTTCACCTGGAAGTCCTTAGAGATGGACGCCCTTAGAGATGGTCGTCCCTGTTCGATTATGCCCCCAACTTTCTAACATGAGGTAAATCCTGCATTAGCTATCAAATGCAGCTTAGTAAAAGAGTTCCTTCAGTCTGTGTTTTCAAAACCATGACAATATTTTATAGAGGAGTTTTCCAACACTGATCCTTTTATCAAATACATATGTGCACTGTTGGAAGATTCGGAACAATCCTTTTGGTGTTCTGCTTGGAGTACATCAACAAAACGTGCACTGATCTCTTCATATGTACTAATTTTCTCTCTCTCTTTCTAGTAACGACAATTGCAGAACCAATAAAGTTAGAATCCTCACACAATTCCTTCTTAAAAAAATAGTAAGAGTCACAATTATCATGTGATTTTACTATCCAGTAATTCCAACAGATTGCAGCCAAACTGCTGCCATATTTAAAATGTAGCACTTCCATGTTGAATTTCCATAGATTTGTGATATTGAAAAATCCGAAGAGTAACTAGGGGAGCATTGGTATTCTCAGTAGTAATTTGCAATGTGTGTTCATTTAACTGCAAACAAATAGCACAAGTCATTTTACCCACATATACCAGGTTACATGAACAGAAATCTGAGGGCTTCTTTTACAAAGCCACGCTAGAGATTCCTGCACAGCAAATGCGAGGAAACCCATAGGAATTGAATAGGCTTCCTCTTATTTGCCGCACAGAGAATCAGTAGCACAACATTGTAAAAGAGGCCCATAAATTGAAAAATGAGTTGTGCAAATGGAACTAGATTCTATATATGGCACCTGAAAAATCGACACCAAAAATATTTCTGCCTAGGTATATTCTGCAAACTGCGCCCAGATTTAATCATGGTTTATAGAATTATACCTAGTGGGTTTATAAAATACGTCTAGCGGCCATGCCTGCGCTTAATTCTAGGTGCATTAATTTATGCCAAGTAAAACTTGATGAAAATACTGGCACCTAAGTTAGGTGTGGAGCAGGTATATTCTATAATCCTGTGTGTAGAATTTCAGAACGTCCATGGCTTGCTCATTCCACATCCGTGGCCATCCCCCTTTTTGGCAGCACACATTAGATATTAAGTGCACCACTTTACAGAATAAGCCTAGAAGTTGTGCACATAAATTCTAATTAATGCCAATTAGTGTCAACAGATGCTTGTTAAGTGGCAATTTTTGCTGCTGATTGGCAAGTTAATTAAATTGTGCACACAAATCCAGAATACGACCGGTTTTGCACACACAATTTTGGTCACTCTATATAGAATCTGGGGGATAGTGTGCCCTCAAGACTGTACTAGATAAATAATCTTTGGACGTATCCACGACGGTCCCTCAATGGTAGCTATACTCCATTGACACTGTACACACATGAACACAAATCATGAAATACAACTGAGAATACCAATGCTCTGCTAATTACTGGTTGTGTTGCTCAACTTCACAAACTATGGACATTCAATGGAAGGTGATACAGTGCATCAGAGTTGGAAGGAAGGGGATTATGAATGATTGCTGGATCATAAAGAGAAATGGTGGATTTACAGATTAAATCCAGTTAAACTAAATCGTTAAATGAACTAGAATGGTTATCTTTGGTATAATCTGATCAGTTGCATAAATCAGGTGATTGCTGACTAGTTTGCCTCAAACAAACACTACTGCTATTTTGATCTAATAGTGTTAAATGGAAGATAGAATTTGTGTTGTTAGTCTGATGAAGATAACTCTATATTTGAAGAAGCTGTATTTGATAAAACCAATGTTATAGATGACCAGATATTAGCATTATGAATTTATTCCCAGAAGCAATGCTTCTGGATGAATATTGAAGTTATATTTTTAAGTCAGTGACCACTAAACAGTCAAGTGTTTATATACTTCTATTTGATTAAATATGACATATTTTTATTCAGAAATGGAGCTATGAGAAATTATGGATAATGCACAAGTGAAGATCGCTCAGCTTTATTATCATATATTGGATGGTCCAGTATAAAATATAAGATGAAGGTGAAGATTTACATTACTGTGATATTTTATAGAGAAACTATATGTATCTAGACAGCATCAGTAAATTACCTACCTGGAAACCCCCATACAAGTTACATCTGCTCTGAAGAAGGAATAATTTTGTGTATGTATCTAATGCAAGTAAGAATCAGTGATTATGCATGCACTTTATACAACCTGAACATTAAAGAGCCAATTTCATTTTTTTTCTGTCTCTTAGAACAAATATTTATTTATTTAGCTTTAGTTCACACCTTTTTCTGCAGGCACTCAAGGTGAGTTCCTTTCAGGTATTTCCCTGTTTCTGGGGGGCTTACAATCTAAGGGAACGTTTTACTAAGCTACGGTAAAAATAGGCCTTAGCATGCCCTTACATAGGTCTTTCCCACATACTAATACAATTTTACCACATCCGTAAAAACCCCAATTTTTTTTTTTTTTGCATTAATGTCCATGTGCTAATGTTAAATGTACACACAGTGGATCCAAAAAAGGAGTCCTTTCACAAATGGTGTTCCCCAAACAAGGTCTTTATTTAAATAAATGAAATGTGCTAATGTTGCAATTAGTGTGTGGCCATGTTTAAACATCACTGTGGGAGCGCTTACTGCCACCCATTTTGGAAACTGTAAGGGCTCCTACATTATCCGTGTGCTAACTGGTTAGTGCATGGTAATGTAGATGCACTAACTGGTTAGCACAGAAATGCTCATCCTCTGTCTCTGACACACACCCTTGAAAAAACAGAAAATGCTTGTAGTGTGTGGTTAGTGTGTATAGATTGCAAAGTTACTACAGGACACTTGAGCGTGTTCCGTGGTATTCCATTTTTTTGCTTCATTAAGGGGGGATTCTATGCATGGTGCCTAAAATAACCCACTTGGAAAACATTTTCACCCAAGCACATTCTATAAGTGGCACCTAGATTTAAGCGCGGTATATAGAATACGCTTTGTTGGTATCTCAGCACCTAAAACTATTTGCATCCGTTTACGCCACAGAAAATATGACATAAATCCTGGCACGTAAATTTAGGTGTACTGGGCCATATTATATAACTATGTGTGTAAATTTTGGAACACCCATGAAATGCCCATTTCCCCACCTATAACCATGCACTTTGACTGTGCATGTTAAAAGTTAGGCGTACTGCGTTGCAGAATACGTTTAATGAGTTGTGCATATAAATTCTAATTATTGTTTTTTTAGTGCTGTTATCAAAGCTGATTGGCTTGTTAGGCCAATTAAGTTACACATGTTGTTACAGAATATGCTTGGATTTTGGCGCAGATCTCTAGGCGTGTTATATAGAAACCGGGAGTACGTGCACATTAGTGTCTAATGCTGCTAAGTAAAAGGGCATCTGCGTTGGTACCTGAGGCAATGGAGGGTTAAGTCACTTGCCCAAATCACAAGGAACAGCAGCAGGACTTGAACCAGACATCGCTGGGTGTCAGCCTGGTGCTAACCACTAGGCTATTTCTCTTCTCCTATGGATAATGTATAAAAGTAGGTGCTATGATTTCTGAGCATTTACTTTAATGTGCATATATCATCAGACAATTTTATCAGTGACTGCTTAAATCCGTAAAACACTATTTTACGGGTTTAAGTAGTCACTGATGAAATTGTCTGATGATATATGCTCAAGATACTATTCTACATTCTATATGCTCAAGATACTTATAAAGCTACCCAATAAATAACAAGAAAGAGTCACTGATATGGACTTATTATCAAGTCAACCTCCCAGTCACTATTGAATTGCATTTATGCTGGCCTCTGCTTATATAAGGTGGGCATATTCCAGTGTGTCCCAAAGCTGGTCCTGGAGGAATCACAGCCAGACAGGTTTACAGGATATTCACAATGAATATTCATGCGAGAGCTTTGCCTGCAGTGGAGGCAGTGCATGCAAATTTCTCTCATGAATATTCATTGTGGATATCTTGAAAACCTGACTGGCTGGGGTGCCCCATTGGACCAGGTTTGGGAACCACTGGCATATTCAATATACCAGGGGGTTATAACCGTGTCCTCAGTACTCCCCTAGCCAAAAAGATTTTCAGGAACTCTACCATGAATATGCATGAGACAGATTTGCATACATTGGAGGTAGTAAATGGAAAACTATATCATGTATAAAACCTTACTGGCTAAGAGAGGTAGACAATAGATTTGAAAGACACTGCAAGCAGGATAGGAAAGCTTTCAAAACTGATCCGGACTTCTCCTTCAGCATTGTGAATGGAAAGAATTGTCCGAATTACAGCAGAAATATGACTGAATGAAATAGTCCATTAGAATAGCAGCATGGAATGTCATGTACGTTTTTGATCATTGTGGAAGTACCTGCAGGTTTAACATTGGTCTTTATAGCAACTGGAAAAAGTATGCCATTAATTAGCAGAATACCTACACAACAATCACAGCCATTGACTTCAATGAGCATTAAACCAAACAGATTCCACTGAGCCTTAAACCAAACTCTATGTTAATTTACTGAAAGCTGTGATATCAATGGATTATCCATGTTGTTACATCACTTACTAAACTCACTGAAAATGAACTAGCAATGCATTTTCAAAGAGGTCAGTGCTTAGTCAGTGAGCTGAATTTTAAATTATTCATACCAGCACAAAATCTTCAAGTACTTTGTATACAAGGAGTTTGTGATTTAGCTAGCATAGACTACAATCTGAATTTTAGCCCAGGAAGGATGAAAAAATGTGTGGTCACTCTGGCCTGGCTGGAAGAGGAATGCTCTTCTGTCTGTATGTAGAATGAGGGCTGAGAAGTGGCAGCTAACCAGAATGCTGACTTTTGAAAAGTGGGGCAAGAAATGAAGCTCTCTTAGTTTTCATTGTTGTACATAAAATCTGTTTTGCAATGTCTGCCAAAATGCCCTGAAGAGGTATCAGATTCTGGCAGTGAAATCCCACTGAGAGGTGATTGTTACTTTTTGGCACAGAAAGGAGTTTCCAAACAGCCTGCTGCCTGCCAAATAGAGAAAAAGCGAGAGGGGGGAGATCTGTAGAAGCTTCATCTTGCATACAAGACTGAGATAAAAACATGGGGGCTGATTTACAAGGCATTTTTCCCCATTCTGTGTCAATAGAAAAAGACCCGAGTATGAACTGAATGGAACCTTTGTGGAAGGTTTTTAAGGGGAGAAAAGGGAACCTGTACTATCCAAATCTGTGAACTTATTTGCTGCATGTTCCAGAAGTCCGTACTTGAAAGAATTGCTACAATAAAGCTGCCCCCATATTCAAGGAGGCAGGATGCATTGTTATGTATATTTAATATGAGTATTATTTGTATTCAAATGCATTGTCTGTGTATAGATAGCACTGTGTTCTGGGGCCTCCTCCTCTATAGTTTGCAGTATCCTGTGATTGACTCCTTGTGAGCTTTACTTATTGGCTGTTATCCCTGAAGGGCCCTTTTATGAAGCAGCAGAAAGCCCAATGCGAGCTTACCGCTCGCTAAAAGGGAAGTACCGCTGGCTGGTAGTTCCCTTCCCCAACGCACACTGGTGCTGTAAAAATATTTCAAATTTTGTAGCAACAGTGTGTACCTGGCAGTAATCGGGCAATGCTGCATGCTGCCCTGTTATCAATGGGTTAGCGCGGGAGCCCTTACTGCCACCCCCATGGGTGGTGGTAAGTGCTCCCCCCAAAATGACAGTGCAGAAAGTGGTTCACTTACCACACAGTCATTTCTTTAATAAAACGGAAACCTGCCTTCTTTACACTGTGGTAAAAGGGGGCCTTGGCATGTGTCAAAAACACATGTGAATGCCAGTGCAGGCCCCCTTTGCTGTAGCTTTATAAAAGGACCCCTGAGTTAAGGCTAGCCCTCTCTCTATGCCCCTTGTGGGTTGTGTGAGAGTCTTCATAGCATGCTTTTGTGATCAGCAGCTGTTCTAGGGACTGATCCCTCCTTAATTTACTGTAATTCCATCAAGATTTTTCACCATCTCCCCAAGTCATTCCTCTTTTATTTACCCTGAGTTTTTTCTCCTTATTTCCATTGAGAGACACAGCTTTTCCTTTCAGTTGGGCGGAGGTTCTGGCCAACTCCTTGCCTCTGGAGTGGCTAAATGCAGACTCAGTGCAGAAGGCAACAATTCTGTCTAAGCAACTGAACTGTAAGATGGATTTTCTTTGTTTATTCTGAGTACAACAATAAAGAAGATCTGCTGGGCCAATAATCAGAAGCAAACGCAGACACTAGATGCTGTTAGTGCCATACTAGCACCTGCGTTTGCTACCACCCAATGATTAGAGCCCCTGAGTGTGTGAAACAACGTGCTTGTGGGCTCTGAATGCAATTAGCATGCAAATGCATGCAAAACAGGGTTAAACATATTCATCCCCAATAATCAGCAACCAGCAGTCCAAAGATTGGCTCGCTGGCCATGGCAAACCCTATGCCAGCTTGGAGCTGGTGTTATGGTTTGCAGACCATTGGGAAGGAATGGTGAGCCCTGTCCAGCATGTATTTGTATGCTAGCAGGCCCCATTTCCCCCAATGCAGCAGCCCCTGCAGGAATCATGAACCGAGACAACCGACCCCCCCCCCCCAGCAACCGGGGGCCGGAGGTCCAGCGGATATCTGGTTCCCCTATCCCCCAAACACAGGTCTGGGGGCCTGGAGATCTAGTGGGTCTTCAGCCCCATAACCCCCCCCCCCCAACATCCCTCAGATGTCTCTGGTGACCCAGTGGGCTGTGGATGAATCCCCCCACCTTATATGGCATGAAGCCAAGCCCAACGCATCCCAGGATGCACTAGTCAGAGCTGGGCACTTCCATTTTGCAGGCAGCCCCGATGGAAGAGGAGGGAGGCCACCTCCCTCCTCCAACTTAAGGTAGGGGGTAGAGAAGGGCTGCAAGACCAACAGGTGGGGGGAATTCACCCATGGCCCACTGCGTCACCAGGGACATCTGAGGGATGTTGGTGGGGTTAGGGGATGCTGGAGACCCACCGGATCTCCATCCCACTGGACCTGTGTCTTGGGGGGGGGGGGGGCCAGGTCCGCCAGACCTCCAGCCCCCTGTTGCTGGGGGGAGGAAGGGTCGGGTCAGCTAAGGGTTCCTGCCGAGGCTACCAAACCTGTGTCGCTTGTCTTTGGCAGGGGTAGTTGGGGTTTGGTGGTTCCATGGACCTCCAGCCCGTGTTTGACAGCCCAGACCTGTCAAACAAGTGCAGGAGGATTGTGCCTGAGTGCATGCTCAGGCACAATCCTCCCAAACTTCTACTCCATAATCAGAGAGAATTGTGTGCTTAAATTTGCATGCAGTTATCTCAGATCATAGGTCCAGTAAAGCCCCGGGCTGTTATAGCACTGTTTTTAGAGTGCTATTTGGAACAGTGTGGGGCTTTTGATCATCTGCCTATGAGAGTCTTCTGGTAAAGCTTTTACTTGGGAATGGTTTATGCTGACTGTTAAAGCTCTATACATTACCTAGAACAGCACAATCCAAATGAGCAACTGCTACATAAATGATACCTTTGCTTATGCAATTAGTAAATTGTTTCAGCTTAAAGGTTTTACCAGTCTTTGGATCGGTAAATACAGTTGTTTTCACATTGACAGAGCATACCGAACAGTTCCCACATTTAAAATGTTATAAAAGGAGTCTGTCTATCTTTTTGGGCATAGTTAAAGCTGATAGAACCAGTACATTCCTGAGATTTCTTTTCCCTTTTATGTGCTATCATCAATATTTTTTCCAGAAAAGCATTCAAGATTCTATAATATATGTCAGGGTTTTTAAAGAATCCTAGTGATACAAAGGAAGAGCGGGACTTTGGGGTGATTATGTCTGATGACCTTAAATTTTCCAAACAGGTAGAAAAAGCGACGGTCATAGTCAGAAGGATGCTTGGGTGCATATGGAGAGGGATAACCAGCAGGAACAAAGAGGTGATAGTGCCCTTGTATAAGTCTCTGGTGAGGCCCCATTTAGAGTACTGTGTGTAATTCTGGAGACCATACTTATGGAAATATATAAACAGGATGGAGTTGGTTCAGAGAACGGCTACAAAATTGCTAAGCGGTCTTGGACATAAAACATATAAGGATAGGCTTATGAACCTCAATATGTATATGCTGGAAGACAGGAGAGAGAGAGAGAGGAGATAT
Organism: Microcaecilia unicolor; assembly: GCF_901765095.1. Taxonomy (NCBI): domain Eukaryota; kingdom Metazoa; phylum Chordata; class Amphibia; order Gymnophiona; family Siphonopidae; genus Microcaecilia; species Microcaecilia unicolor. The sequence goes on from NC_044032.1 coordinate 530,731,562, forward strand.
GATAGAGATGTTTAAATATCTCAGGGGAATTAATGTACAGGAAGTGAGTCATTTTCAAATGAAAGAAAACTCTAGAATGAGGAGGCACATGATAAAGTTTAGAGGAAATAGGCTTAGGAGGAATAGAAAGTACTTGTTCATGGAAAGGGTGGTGGAATCATTGGAATGGCCCCCAGTGGAGGTCATGGAGATAAGGACTGTGTCAGAATTTAAGAAAGTATGGGAAGAGCATGCGGGATCCTTTAGGAAAAAGAGGAGTTACTGGTTATGGAGGATGGGCAGACTGGATGGGCCATTTGGCCTTTATCTGCTGCCATGTTTCTATGTTTCTATACCTTTAGACACGTGATTAAATGGTAAAGCACACACTTTCTTATTATCAGGCTCTCTTTTAACAGGATTTAAAACTGAGCCTCTCTCAGTACCAGCTGCATGTTTGAATCCTTCATTAATGCATTTATTTGGGTACTCCTTTTCCCTGAACCTTTGAAATAGATATGTTCTGATGATAAGACCATTAGAGAAAGGTAATTGGAAATGAAGCAATCTCAGGAATTGGCTATATGGCAACAGAAATGCATTCCACTTTCTCAATATGCAAATAATGTGTAACGTACATCCCTGGACCCTATCATGACACATATATTCTGGTACAGTTGAGGAAACATGACTGGCCAGAGAGTAGAGAGATCACTAGAAGCTGACCCATAGGTAAGATGCACACACACTGACACACAGACACCACCACAACCCCAGATATCCTTGTGCCAGAGTCTAGCTCACACCACCAATGTGCAGGTATCTGAGACATTACCCAACCACATGTACCTGGTCTCTCTCTTCCTTATACCATTCTTTCACTCTAACCATCTCACACAGGTGATCAAGGCTACTTACAGAGGAGGTGGGTAATGGCCTCCATCATCAGACCCAGTGATGAGGCTGAGTAGAGCTATGTCAGTGCACACACGCAAACCAAGTCCATCATCAAACATACCTTTGGATTGCTCAAGACCCAATTCAGGTGCCTAGATAGATCCAGAGGGTAAGTGCTCTATAAACTAGTAATGGTCTGCAATATGTTTATGGTCTACTGTATCCTACATAACCTGGCATTAAAGCACAGAACACTGCTCCTTGAGGGACTGTAGCTGCAGGATAGGGACCAGAGGAGGAAGACTAGACACCACTAGCACAATGGCATGCACTTCCAAACTAGCAGGGAATTTCACCAAGGAATTAACTCATATACTGCTCATTTCTGTGAAGATAAATTTTAAAAATCTGAGCAAGTAAGGCATGTGCATACAGTGTACACCACCTAAGCCTTTCCAATTTGCAATCCCATCACCCCACCACCACCCCCTGCATGCTACCTATGACCACTCTACTATCAGCTGGCCCCTCTCTCTCTATTCCGAGTGCTAACTCCTCCATCAGCTACACCAATTCATCCCTCCTCACACCCCAAAGTCCATTCCTCTTTCATCCCCACCTATTCCTCCCCACCCCATACCACCACTTCCTACCTCCTCTACCTTCCTGCTGCCCAACTACATTTCCCCATCCTTCTCCTCTATCTTCCTTTCTTGAGTCAATCTTCCTCCCTCTTGGAGACACCAGCATGTTCTGAATTCTGGGAGGAACTGTCACTGCTCTCAGAGCTGGATGATGATGATTCCCAAGTATCCATTCCAGACTCTTCGGCCACTGAAGCAAATGCTGAAACCACCAAGTCAATGGTGGACCAATACGCTGTGCCATTTGCTGCTGTGTAGTAGGTGGTGTGGCATGCCTTCCCTCTGGAACTCTTGGAACAGGGTCTAAACAGGTAGGTGTTGAGATGGACTCTAGTAATGGCATTAGGCCCAAAACACCCTTGCCCCCTTCCTCCCCTTCCTTCTCTTTCTTCCCTTCCATGCTTCAGAAGTTCTACATATTGCCCTTCTCAGAATCCTTCTGGGGCTTTGTGGCATGGTGGAGCCAGTGAAACTTCATCATCCTCCTTCTCCAGCTCCATCTCAGATGTTGAAGATCTCCCTTCCTGTTCCTCCCCTCCTCCTCCACCTTAATATTAGCTGTGAAAGGAAGCAACTCAGGTTAGTCTTTGGAATAGGGTACATTTGAACAACACATTTGGATGTGCAACCCTGGTTCTAATTACGTAGCCTTTTACCTTATTGTGTCTCCTTCCTGCCCACTCCAACACCCATAGGTATCTGACCTTTGTCTCTCCAGGATCACTAGTTATGCATCTTGCTATCAGTCAGTGCTGCCTTTACACATCAGCATGGCAGGTTTGGGGATACCCACATTCATTCTGATTGGAAGTGTAATACTCTTGTTATCTTTTGGGATATGCTGTATCATCAGTCACATTATTGACCTGTGCATTCTGAGCACACAGACTGATTGTCTATGTTCAAGGTACTGGTGGGAGATGCCAGCTATGACCCTCTGACAGGTGCAATATGATACCAGGTAGAAGACAGAGTATATTCTACATGGATCTCATGTGCACAATTCATCTGTTCTCCTCTGCTCACTATTACATGTGCCTTGTCATATACCCAGAGCCAGTTTAGTACAGATCATGCCCATTTGCAAGGTACCATGGATGGTGGATGATGCATGTTGGCTGTCTTGTGACATATACTGCCACTGTGTGAGGCTCTCATCATCCCCTATATAGCTGCTCATCCCAGATAAGACCATGTATATGATAACAATTTAGAGTTATGTGGCTTGCGATTCTGAATTCAGCCAGGGAGAGATGTTTGATATCATGTCTGTCCACCATGACATAGTTTGGAGATGGGAGTAGCAGCAGCATGAGGCAAGGCCAGGTGGTTTGGCTGAGCTGAGGTAGGCACTAGGAGTGTTTGTTTTGAGGGGACATACCCCTCTACAGCTCCAGAAGATGACTCCAGATTGCCCTACAGTGGCTCTTGAGTACTTTGATATCTCTGGTGATGTCAAAAATTCTTTATGATATAAGGGAGATGGCAAAAGCTTGATTCCACTGTTGCTGCAGATATCTGCGCAAAACCTCCTCCTAGCACAATTTTATGATCTCCCTATACGGGTGCTACACCAGCTGTTGAGTTATCCTCCAGATATGTGGGGTTGGTTGGTGCTATATAAGCCAGGGTTGTGTGCATTATGGGATGAGGATCCCTGCTGCTAGGGCATACAATCTGTAATCCATGATAATTTCCACCCTCAGGCACCTCCACTTATGGCAACTGTTTGGTTGGTGTAATTGTAAAATACCAGGTTACAATTGAGGGACACTGTGCTTACCTGCTTACTGCAGTACCAGGTTTGCGCTCCAGAGCTGCATATCCCACCCCTTCTGGCAGAAAGTCATTAGAGAGGGCTGGACATGGCAATGCTGGATTGTGTACCTGTAGAGGAAGTTCTTGCGTTAACACAGAGGTGGCAGACCTGCGTGTGTTGGGGGGGGGGGGGGAGGAGAGAGGATAAAAGCAATGAACATGGGAAGGGGAAAAGCATGCTGGTGCATAGCTGCAAAGGGGCATTATCAAATCTAGATTCATCCCTGGCCTGCATAAAGGCACTCAGAACCTGCATAGGAAATATATCACATCATAACAGCCCTAACTACCAGCAATGTTATCTATAAAACGATAGCACTATAAATATTACAATAGGCCATAGAGCACCAATACACCTACTAATGGAAAATTTAGAGCAAGCAGGACTGTTACAAATCTCCACAAAGGAGGTACATAGCAGAATATTTTACTTAAGTCATACATGCAGAACATGGACAGATTCTTACCTAAAACAGAATAGGGGATTACACATTAGAAACAGATACATGCAGATAAAAGCTTAAATGGAAACCCCTAAGGAAGACAAAATCTATAAACTGCAAAACTGGGAAAAAAAAGACTTACTTACTTAGACTTAGATTCACCTGGGCATATTGTGCAGAAAGTGTTCTCCAATGTTTTCAGCAACAACAGTTTTCCTTTCCTCCCAGTTGGTACTGAAGTACTGAAGATCTTCTTTGAATATGCTATGTCAGGTCTTCTTTGGTCTCCATCTCTTCTCTTCCCACTTGTTGGTGCCCATCACATTGTAGAAAGAGAAACAGCAGTGCATTTCCATCTCAACTGTGCAAAATACAGACATAGAAAAGTTGCCTATTCTTAAGTGCTCCATAAAAAGTAATCTTTGCTTGATAGAATAAAAGTTGCAGATTGGCCCTGTAGCATAGCTGGTAAGTGTTCTGCACTTCTATACAGAAGGTTTCCAGTTCAGTTCCTGAGTCAGTTCTTTCATTACCCAAATTGGCAGTGACTAGGGATTCTGCAAAGGATATGTTTACAACTTCTTGGAGGAGAAGAACTATGGCCATTTTTTGCATGATGCCTAGATTGCTCATTAGAGGCTCATGTTTGCCAGTTTCTGAAAAAATCAAACCCCATTTATTCCTGCACTGAATTTTCAAAATAATTACCCAACTAAGTATCAACATTTACCAGGTTTTTGAAGTAAAGGCGTATTTTACCAGGTCCCAGCTTAAATTCAACTGAGCTGGAAGAAAGAGGAGCAGAACAAACTGGCAGATCAAAAAGAATAAAAGTTGTAAGGGCAGTAATTAAAGAGATAGAAATGAAGATCAAATCCAAGGCACATAAGTCTGAGGAATGATTTTGACACTTTAATGAGTAAAAATATCCAAACACCAGACATGGCCAGGTTTTGAATTTTGTCAGGGGTAAAACTGTAAATAACAATGATACAGCATTGTGTTAATTCTAAAACAATAAAAATATTCAAAATAAAACCATATAAAATGGAAAATATCTTACCAAATCGCAGAGTAATAAAACTTAAAGAGACTCGGGGCCACATTATGTTCAACCTGTGAATATCAATTAGTATAAATACTACTAAATTTAAAAAATAAGAGTAGAGAAACATCTATATACATAATGTTCCCACAGCATTTAACAATTCAACATAAATATAATTACATATCACGTGCTGTCTGAAAAAAACAAGCGAGTATGCACTGTGCAAAATACAGACCGAAGGAAATAGTGAGCAGAGCATTAAAAGACTTCATAAGTCCAAAATAATACAAAGACATCTTTATTATGCAAAAAGAGTGGAGGGTTTTTGAACACAGAGCCTGACTTCTCCATGTTGATGCTAAGGCTATAGCAATGACACAAATGATTGAAATGGAAAAACTACTATTTTTAGCCCCTGAAATAGCCATTTGGTGAATCTTGGCCAAATCAGGATCTGTGTTCAAAATCCTCCACTCTTGTTGCATAATAAAGGTGTTTTTGTATTATTTTGGACTTCTGCAGTCTTTTCTTGGTCTGCTCATCATTTCTTTGATACCATATGCTGTGACTAAATCTATCAGGTTTACAATTGCAAATCCAAATGTTTCTTACTTATAAAAAGATAAACTCCTGTTATGATGTCAATAAAGTTTCACTTTCATTAAAAGTAAAACATTTCCACATAGGTTAGAAAACCATTTGCAAAATATATCAACATTTAAAATAGTTGTTTCATGTATTTTATCTATAAAATGAGAGATTTAATCAATATACTTACAATGAAATATGTCACTCATATGCATGAAAGTGAGGTTTGCAAGTAGTACCACAAGAATACCAGCACTTGCATCATTTTGAACCCAGTGCCAGCAAGGGCAGGGGCAACTGGGGATTGATCTTGCCTGACCCTACTAGGGACAAGGGATATTTTAAAGATATGCTTAGGGGGGAGACATCTGGGAGGATAGGAAGGCCTAGATGTTGAGGGTGTTCAGACTTGGGGGGGGGGGTCTAACAGTAAAAGGGGGCTTTTGAGGGGGTGAATTTGACTTGGGCATATTCCGAAGGGGGAATTCTGGTTAGAAAGGCTTGTATTTGAGGGGAGCCTTGGGAGGGGATTTGTTCTTGGGGGAGATGAGTGGCATTTCAAGGTTGATATGTGTGACTCAGGAACATTGAGCCACAGCTTTGCGGCCCGATGCTCCTGGAACTGTGCCATAATGCTACTTAGGAGATTGCTCACAAGCAGTGTTATGCATATACCATGGTAGTTAGCAACTGTGGTAATGAGATATCACAGGTTGGTTACTCCTCTAGTACATTAAGGTGAATTAAAAAGACAACTTTAACTGCACCTTGATAACTACCCTCCTTAGTAGTTTTTTTTTTTATTTAGCACCTTTACAGCATTAGGATCTGTTGATGTCACTATGCATGAAAATCAACTATAATAGCTCTAGATAGTAGTTCTCAACACAGTCCTTGGAACCCACCCAGCCAATCAGGGTTTCAGGATACCCATGATAAATATGAATGAGATAGATTTGCATACAATGGAGATAGTGCATGCAAATGCAATTCATCAATATTCATTGTGGATAGCCTGAAAACGTGACTGGTTGGGTGCGTCCTGAAGACTGATTTGAGAATCACTGCTCTAGATGCATAACCTGTTTTTTTTTTTTAAACTCATATGCCCTTTGCTATTGACAATATTGTTTTTACATATACTGGTTTTCACAAATTAGCTTTGAGTGATGGTATTTATTTATTTGGTTAGTTGGTGGGGGTACATGTAAGGATAGAGCATTCTATTGCATTCTCTTTAATCTATGACTAAATAATAGTTTCATTCAGAACAGTGGGCTTTGTTATCGTAACAACATAAGCATTGCTATTCTGGGACAGTCCAAAGGTCCATCAAGCCCAGTATCCTGTTTCCAACAGTAGCTAATCCAGGTCACAAGTACTTGGCAAGATGTTCTCATAATATTCAAATGTATTAGCTTGTTCCACTCCATGTAAGTGTTGTTTCAAGTATTGTGCTAGTGGTACGTTTCTGGCAGCAGGCCATATAGCATACAATGTTTTTCAAATTTATTAGGTACATAGCAAGCAATTTCCTCATTCCATAGAAAACATAATGAAAGTATTTCTTTTAATTTTGCAAATAGGTTGCCATCTTTATTCCTAGAAGCTCAACTCCATGTTATTTCCTTATCCTCCCTTCAACTTAACATATTTTCAATCTCAGAACAGGAAATATGTCTTCCTTCATTAATCTGAATTCACAGTATAATTCTTCTTTTCTAGGGTAAACTGAGTTTGTACTTCCCTCTAGTGGATATGGACTCCCTCTTGTATGTTTTTAGTTTAACAACTTTAAAGATTCCGGGTTTCTTCTTCAATCATGGTAGTTGCCCTCCAGCTAACATATTAACCTGTGCCTCATGTCAAGCTTAGAGGTTGCTGAAATGACAATAACAAATAGTGTTGCCATCCATATATCTTCTACCATTGATTTCTGTGGGTTTTTTAAAATAATTTTATCTCTGTTAGAGTTTTGAATATTATCCTTCTAAGGAATTCACATGTAGCTACTTGTACATTTACACAAAGCTGCTAGTTTCTCCTCATGCCCCACATTATGGGGCCCTTTTACTAAGCTGAGCTAAAAGGTGGCCTATGCTATGACTAAAGGGAGTTTTCCCATAAACCGAGGCCACTTTTAGCACAGTAGTAAAATGGCCAATTTTTCACTTCCTCAATTAATGGCCACACACTAATTTTCAAATTAGAGCATTACCCCTTACCTACACCTATTTAGTATGTGGAAAGGGCTCATGTGCTAACCATGCACTAATTGGTAGGCACACTGCAATGTAGCTGTGCTGATTAGCATTTTTCATGCCTACTCTCCATTCCTCAAATATGCCCCCAGCACGAAAAAATAAAAAAAGTAAATTTTAGCACTTGGGAAACGTAAACAGATGCTAACACTACTGTGGGATACCTGAACATGCCCCACTGAAGTGCATTTTCCTACATGGTAAACACGTATTAATGCATACCGCCGCTTAGTAAAAGGACCCCTCCATTTTGATTCCTGGGAATGTTACTGGCATATTGTTTCCTCTGTATTTCATTTTGATTTAATTTTTTATTAGGATTCTTTTTTTCTCTCTAAATAACATCAGTTGGATCTTGCCTTTTCTACTTGCTTCTTTAGACTTAATCTATACTTGAGTTATTTTAGAAATTTGGCAAATTTGCAGCATTTTCCCTAGCATGATGTCCATATCTGTTAGCATCTCTAAGTACAGGAGCATGGGGAACCCAGTCTCATGCTAATGTTAATAAGGGAGACATCTGCCTACAGAAGTAATAGGTGTGACAATAGAAAGGAACTGCAGGCTTGGGGGTAAAGAGAAAACTGTAGGTTTGACTCTAGGTGGCAATCACAGAGAGCTATCTAGATGGTTTCCTAATGGTGAATCCACTCTGGAGGAAATGCAAGGAATAGTCCAGCATCAGATTTTTCCATGGGTCCATCTAGGGGTAAAAATGTGCATAACATTTCTTTTCTGGGCCCACAGGGGAACATAGGAGTCTATATTACTGATATAGTGATATGGAAGAGCTCTTAAGGTACTGGTTTAAGGAACTGCATTAGATGAACCATCTATGACAAGGATCACAACAGATGGTGGGTTTTCCTCTCACAATCTTATCAAGGTAGATGAAGGCTAGACATGATGATGATCACCCGACTTCCTTAAATTAACCAGGATTGTTCCATTTTGCTACTATCTGGAACACGGCACTAAGGCAGATGGCAATGGGAACTTTTGTGTGGACACACATTCCAAGAAACATGAAGCATTGGCTATGAATCATTTAGGAACTGTTTGTCTAGGTGATTATTTCAGGAACAGAGCTTGACTTAGTTAACTGAATTTCTTCTTTGCCTAGAGAGGAGGTGCACAGCTCAGAGAGTTGGTAACTCCTACTCATATAAGCAGGAAGATTGCTTTCCATGCATTCAGTCACACAATGAAAGACTGCCAGTGCAAGTACGTGCAGTCGTACCAGTATATAATGGATCCAACACTGTGTTTGGGTATATTTTCTAATGAGAATGGAACCAATAAGTTCAACATCAACTAGAAAATTATTTGTCTAACTAGAACTGTCTTTTTTATTTATCCATTATGTAGTAATAGAAATAGTGGTAGTAGTAGTAGTATGGGGATTTGGTACAGGTAAACTGGTAGCAGATGAAATCACTTAAGCTATTTGCCTATGTTTAAAGAAGAAGAACCATCAGTTTGCTTTTGTGCAGATACATCCTGGAGGACAGAACCAGCATTTTGCTGTGGGAAAGTCACATCTGCAAAGAACAGAGTTGAGACTGTGAGTGGGTGCGATCTCACCAAGAGCTGAAAAAAATCATTGATATGACTGGGTTCTGTCACAGCTGCTGAGGATGTAGCCATTTGTGTAACTGGATGTAGTTGCAGATGATAGACTTATCAACATAATTTTTTTCAATCACAAATGCAGAGTATGAACTGTCATTTCACTGGGGAGAGGTCACACCTTAGAGGATGGAGTCAATATTGTGACGTAAGGCATTCTCACTTGCAGAGGACAGAGCTATTTAAGACTGAACTAAGCTGTGATTTGGTGTGATCATACCTGTAAAAGATGGAATATTAGGGTTAATTACGTGCAGTCATACCTTTGGGGGCTAGAATAGCACAGGACAGATCATCTTTGGCGCAGTAGCACATCTTTAACATAATTTTGTAGTGATAACCAAGGGAACAGAGCTGACATTGTAATGTGGAATGGTTACATTTGTAGAAGACAGAGCCAGCACTTCAAGTTGTAGACATACCTTGAGGAGTTGGAGCCAGCATTATGAATTGTGACAAGTTACACCTGCAGGATACAGAACCAGAACCATTCCCAGAACTGATACAGTCACAAAGAAGGAAAAATCCATTAGCTAATATTGGATGCAGTCACATCCAAGTAGAATAGTTCATCAGGGGTATAAGGGAGGTCTGAATAATGCTGGTGTTAGATGTGTAACCACGGGTTAAAAATGCTTAATGGGAGAGATGCAGGGCCAGTGCTGGCATACAGCTGAATGTGAGGTTCAGCAGTTGCTGGTGGGAGAGGTGGGCTAGTTAATGCCTGTGGAACCAGAAATACATGGAATGCAGGTTGTGGCAGCTTTTTGGGTCTGCAAGCAGTCCTGAGGGTGGCAGGCAGGCCCTGTGAATTTAGAAATGGTTGGCGTGCATGTGCGCATGCACAAGATGCCAGGCTGTAAAGGAGAGAGGAGAGGCTTGATTGAAGGCTAGGATAGAGGCTTTAAAGTAGAGAGTGGCACAGGGACAGAAATGTAACCTGCTCCTGCTGGAATCTAACCCATTCCTACCTGTCCCCACTGGAATCTTACCCATCCCCAGCCTCCCTGCAAGAATTTAATAGTATGTAAAACAAATTCTGGTCGGATTTCTCAATCTCTGTCTGGGATCAAACTGTAGCACTGCAGACAAGGAAGGAATGGAAGTTGGAGCTTGGAACAGTCTGTTGTGAACATGTATGACACCTCTGATTTGCTGGCATTGTGTGCTGAGAGGTTGCCTCATGCACATGCTAGTAGGTCAGGTGACCTCTGGTGCTCATGCCTGAGTCAGAGCTCCGCCATCAGGAGGTTTACAGATGATTGATGCCTTTCAGGTCCCTGGGAGATGCAAGTTGGTAGCTTTTGCTGTATATGTTAGATCTGTCAGGATTGGGTATAATTGTTGTGTAGTAAATACTATTTTGTTTAAAGATCTTATCTTTGAAAAGTAATCCATCAGGATCACGTAAAAAATCAGTGCTTTGTGCTTACTTTTACACACATTTTGCATCAGTCAGTTTTATAAACACTTATTTGAGTGGGTAAAATTATATTTTATTGTAAATCTAATTTTTAAAAAACTCTATATAAACTATAACATGGACAGTGAGAAAGATGAATCTATTCAACAGAGCTCTACATTTTTTAGCTGTTGTCATTGAACTTTTTTTTTTTCAATACTTTGATAATGAATTCAAAAGGGAAAGAGTATATGGAATAATTCAAGAAATAAACAAAATAGAAAACAAATGAAAACAAGCAATAGTTTAATTATGTTGTAGCTCACATCAACTCTGAAGAGGGAGATTAACACTAGAGAAAAAAATTCCAATAAGAAAACAAGAAAAGCAAGCAAAACTCTTATATTCACCACCTGTAATATTTCAGATTTGAATGTATTCTGTCTGCAACGAAAATATTCACCAACTAAGCAAGAGCAGAAGAAAAATATAATTTACTTTCTCATATTTAACTAAACATTTGCAAGTCAATTTCAAAAAAGAAAGTAGCACCAAGAGAAAGCAATCCATCCTTTAATTGAAGAAACACTTTACTATTCAATTGAGTAGCACTTGCCACATCTGCAAACACCTGTATTCATTGACCACAATGTATTAGATCCTTATTTTTCTCTTATTCTGAAGGTAAAACTATCAACACTGCCCTAGTCACAATGTTGGTTGGGAAGATTCTAAAAATCTGGTGAGATCAAAACTGTCACATCTCTTCCTTATTTTCTCTAATTTTCTTGGTCAAAATACAATAACAATTTGCAGTATGAATAGTATCAGCTGTGGATATCAATAAAATGTCTTTAAAATTCATTCTAAGTAATATTTTAGCTAACAATAGGTGGATACACGGAAAACTTAGGAATCACACAATTCTGTGGTTTTCTATGGTCTATAATTTATGATAGAATATCAGACCATGATTTATCTCAGACACTCCTATAGCATGAAGAGTAGAAGCTTGATGCTCAATCTATGTCTAATATGAAGAGTAGAAACTTGAGGCTCAATCCGTGTTTCAATACTGGACAACTTCAGGGCCATACTGAGATCTGTGCAAGCAGTGTGGCCACATAGGACACAAGGACGGCAAGGCACCAAAATTGTTCTTCGTCCATTGTATCCTTTCCTTGGCCTCAACACAGTGGGTGGTGCAGAGAAACCAGTGGATGTGCTGATATGGTCCTGGTCATCTTATCATCTAAGTCCTTCAACTTGTCTACAGTCTGCTGAGAAAAATCTGGGAATCGGGACTATTTCTTCAAAATGTCTTCTGTTTTTATCACTACTGTTCAATTATCTCCTTTTTGGGCTCCTCAGTACCTTGAGGTAAGTTTGGTGTAGAAATGCTTGGAGTAGCCTTAGCTGGGCCAGAGGGACTATTACTACTACTTTATAATTTCTATAGCACTACTAGATGTAGTCAATGCTGTACACATTATATTCAGGTACCTTCTCTGTTCCTAGTGGGAACAGTCTAAGTTTTGCACCTCATGGTAATAGAGGGTAAGTGACTTGTGTTGAGCCACAAGGAGCTATAGTGAGAACTGAATCCAGTTCCCCAGGATCTCAGCCCACTGCACTATCCATTAGGCTACTCCTGCATTAGAAAAGAGCACAGCACTCAATCCGCCTGAATATCCTGGGACCTGAGGTCTATCTAGGTAAGATCCATCCACAAAGCTTTTCAGGGAAGACATGGATGGAATAAGTAGGCTGATCCATAGTACTGAAATACACCCCTAAATGTAGCAAACTTTCACTTAGCTAAGGACTAGAATTCATCATAACTCCAACTACTTGTACATGCCTATCCATCAGTCCAAAAATTGTCAAGTGTAAGGCTGCCAAATGGATCCAAATTCACAAGACAAGGTTGATCCAAGTCCTGAGTTTACCTCAGTGCATGCAGAGACTTGCAGTCTTGCTTTTCTTAGAGTATACAATGGGGAAATCAGAAATACAAGTCTCTGCATGTAACAGGGTAAACCCAAGACTAGATCAACCTTGTCCTCTGAATCTGGACCCAGTTGGCAGAGAAACCTTTACATTTATCTTGTGTCTACTTTTTCTTCAAAGATGGCATTCAAACCCTCTTTGACTCCCTTGCACTCTGCCATACATCTGAAGGGGCATTTCCCTTTGAGCATACTCCTAAAATCATATGCCATAGTTGTTCTTGATTTGGCCCCCAAAGATGACATCAGAGGGCTGAACAAGGTGACATGCTAAGGAGGTTTGATAACAGGAGACAGCATGAACCTATCTTACCTATTATATGGGCTGAAGCCAGTAGGCAGAGTTTGTCACCCTATCAATTTAATTGTTTTGGGTGTACCAAGATGTGGCAGCTGTATTAAGGAGAATTAAAACCTCTTTGGGTGGAGTGGGTAGAGATGTGCTTCAGCCTTGTGACATCATGCTGTCTCCTGTTATCAAACCTTCTTGTGACATACCTTCCTCCTTTCCATCATTCAAATTTAAGAGTGTCTCTGAATATAACTTTTTGGGATGCAAATTAAAATTAATCCCATAACCACAGCCAACTTGAACCAATGAGCTTTTATTGATTACAGTGAATATATTGTAGAAATCTGATATTTCCTTGGATAAACAGTCATAAGATGACTGTCTCCTCCTATAATAATGCCAGATTTTGTAGTCAAAACTAGAGCTATAGAAACTGAGATTAATAAATCTGTAACTAAAGAGGATATGACAACATTTCTCCTAGTGACTAGTCTATGATGAGAGTTAGACTTACAGTATATTTCAGTTGGTAAAAAGTACTTGGCAAATCCCTAGATTAAAAATTGACGTGAGTAACGTAGTAGATGACAGCAGATAAAGACCCATTTGGTCCATCCAATCTGCTCAAAAAGATAAACTCATAGCATAAGGTACGATGTGATACTATACATGAATACTCGATCTTGATTTGTCCTTACCATTTTCAGGGCACAGACCATAGAAGCCTGCTGAACACTGGCCTTGTTCTCAAACTACTGAAGCTGAATCTGTCCAGCCATGATCAGGGCACAGACCGTAGAAGACTTCCCATGATTGGCATCACCACTAAGCTTGTTTGGTTCCATGCCTTCGATACAGGATTTTTTTGTGTTTATTCCACAAATTTTAAATTTCCACCACACATCACCATTGAATCGATTTTTCTCCAGCCCTTCCTGAGTTAATTATTGCAAAACATATATTCCAGCTTTTTCTTACATTTTCTCCTTTATCTTTGTTTCAGACCAACTGCTGTATTCTTTTGGAATGCTTGGCTTTTAATTTATGTTTAGGAGCTTAGCTTTGCAATATTAATGGCATCCAAACTGTATCCAAATTTGTTAATTATTTCAAAACATGGAAGGGAATTGGCAGCACAACTGTAATGGCTTCCATATGTTCTTTTAACAGTTCAAGGAATGAAAGTTCAAAAGTGTCAATAGTTCCCTCTTTCTATTAAATCCATTTCATCTAAATATGTGGGATTTAATTTATGCATACATACTCCAAATCTTTTTGTTTAACTAAACAAACTTAGTGAAAATAAAATATACATTATGCATCTGTTTTGTTGTTGTTTTTTAACATACTTACACAGTCTTAAACAATTTGGAAACTGCACACTCATGATATGATATGAACATATGTTTACCTATTTCCCATTGGTAGACTCAGGCTTGTTTATGTGGGAAACTGAACTGGGAAGTGAATAATATTGTTATTGGATCCTAGGCCTGATGGGACCCAATAACAATATTATTCAGAAGGGTGTTATGTTATGTTACACATCTTTTCTATTCTGCAATAACTTAAAAAAAAATAGTTCTATGTGGATTACATAATTAAGAGAATCCAACCAATAATTTGGGAATTATTTAAAAATAATTATAAACCAATTTTAGAAATAAGTTAGTCTTTAACTTGTTTTGAAAAATCAAATAGTTTGATAGAACGCGGATCAACTGTGGTAATGAATTCCACACAAAAGCAACTTGGTAGTACAGAAAAGAATAGAACATTTAAAATTTTTTAACCCCTCTAGGTGATGGAAAACATTGATTATGAGTCCAACTGCTCGCGCCATTAGAAATACAGTAAGTACTACCCAATCAACCAAATATAGTGGAGCAGCACCATACAGAATCCAAAAGACTAAATTGTACTCTGGCATCCACATCAAAGAAACAGAACTAAATTGTTGGGGGGGGGGAGGGGGAGAGGGTATACAAGATGTGTGTGTGTGTGTGTGTGTGTGTGTGTGTGTGTGTGTGTGTGTGTGTGTGTGTGTGTGGTATGGTTGTGATATGATATATGTGGCATGATATGTTGTGTATGTCTGTGTTCTGGGGTATGTTTGTTTGTGTTTATGCAGATGGTATGTGTGTTAGAGTGCTTTTTACTAAGCCATGCTAGAGATGCGTCAGCATTTTTAGCATGCACTAATCGTGTAGAAGCCTATAATATTCCTATGGGCACACACTAAAAATACTAACGCACTTTAGTAAACAGGGCCCTTAGTGTGCTGGGGAATCAATGTGGGTTGGCAGTTTACACAGGTTGGGGATAGGGTATAGGGTGTACACGTAGCTATAACCTGCTGTGAAATAGTAACATAGTAACATAGTAGATGACGGCAGAAAAAGACCTGCATGGTCCATCTAGTCTGCCCAAGATAAACTCATATCTTGAATTTGTACCTGTCTTTTCAGGGCACAGACCGTATAAGTCTGCCCAGCAGTATTTCCCGCCTCCCAACCACCAGTCCCGTCTCCCATCACCGGCTCTGGTACAGACCGTATAAGTCTGCCCTCCCCTATCCTAGCCTCCCAACCACCAACCCCTCTTCCCCCCACCTGCTCCGCCACCCAATTTCAGCTAAGCTTCTGAGGATCCATTCCTGCTGCACAGGATTCCTTTATGCATATCCCACGCATGTTTGAATTCCGTTACCGTTTTCATCTCCACCACCTCCCGCGGGAGGGCATTCCAAGCATCCACCACCCTCTCCGTGAAAAAATACTTCCTGACATCTTTTTTGAGTCTGCCCCCCTTCAATCTCATTTCATGTCCTCTCGTTCTACCGCCTTCCCATCTCCGGAAAAGATTTTTTTGCGGATTAATACCTTTCAAGTATTTGAACGTCTGTATCATATCACCCTTGTTCCTCCTTTCCTCCAGGGTATACATGTTCAGGTCAGCAAGTCTTTGGTCATACGTCTTGGAACGCAAATGCCATACCATTCTCGTAGCTTTTCTTTGCACCGCTTCCATTTTTTTAACATCCTTCACAAGGTACGGCCTCCAAAACTGAACACAATACTCCAGGTGGGGCCTCACCAACGACTTGTACAGGGGCATCAACACTTCCTTTCTTCTGCTGATCACACCTCTCTCTATACAGCCTAGCAACCTTCTTGCTACGGCCACCGCCCTGTCACACTGTTTCGTCGCCTTCAGATCCTCGGATACTATCACCCCAAGATCCCTCTCCCCCTCAGT
Organism: Microcaecilia unicolor; assembly: GCF_901765095.1. Taxonomy (NCBI): domain Eukaryota; kingdom Metazoa; phylum Chordata; class Amphibia; order Gymnophiona; family Siphonopidae; genus Microcaecilia; species Microcaecilia unicolor. The sequence goes on from NC_044032.1 coordinate 530,747,830, forward strand.
ACCTATCAGACTCTCCCCGCCTAACACATATGTCTCTCGTGGGTTTCTACTCCCTAAATGCATCACTTTGCATTTCTTCGCATTGAATTTTAATTGCCAAACCTCAGACCATTCTTCTAGCTTCCTCAGATCCCTTTTCATGCTTTCCACTCCCTCCCGGGCGTCCACTCTGTTGCAAATCTTAGTATCATCCGCAAATAGGCAAACTTTACCTTCTAACCCTTCGGCAATGTCACTCACAAATATATTGAACAGAATCGGCCCCAGCACCGATCCCTGAGGCACTCCCCTACTCACCTTTCCCTCCTCCGAGCGAACTCCATTTACCGCCACCCTCTGTCGTCTGTCCGTCAACCAGTTCCTAATCCAGTTCACCACTTCAGGAGCTATCTTCAGCCCATCTAGTTTATTTAAGAGCCTCCTGTGAGGAACCGTGTCAAAAGCTTTGCTAAAAGCTAAGTAGATTACGTCTATAGCACGTCTATGATTCAATTCTCCAGTTACCCAATCAAAGAATTCAATGAGATTCGTTTGGCACGATTTCCCTCTGGTAAAACCATGTTGTCTCGGATCTTGCAGCTTGTTGGCTTCTAGGAAATTCACTATCCTTTCCTTCAGCATGGCTTCCATTACTTTTCCAATAACTGAAGTGAGGCTTACTGGCCTGTAGTTTCCAGCTTCTTCCCTATCACCACTTTTGTGAAGAGGTACCACCTCCGCCGTTCTCCAGTCCCTCGGAACCTCTCCTGTCTCCAAGGATTTATTATAAGTCCCAAGTGCCAGCTAACTACTGTGTTAAGGCAATTCTCTGGGTGGGACCAGAATTTTCAAATGATTTAACTTCCAATTTTGCCCTAGAATATAAAAAATAAGCTTTCCTTGTTATAATATAAATCCAGATATTGTCACCACCCTCCTGTGCTCCGTTGTATCTGGGAAGGTTTACCCAACACCTGTTGTTAGTAGTCGTGGCTAATGTTGGGTACCACACGGAGCTCAGGGGATGGTGCAGGAATACTAACCACGTCCCACCCTTTCAAAAAGATGTGGGAGGAAAAATAAACTAAATTGGATACTTTTCCAAATTAACCAGAACCAACACAATATTAAGATTTTCAAACAATAAGTCAACTTTAATTTCAGAAATTTCTATAACAAATATTATAACATTTAAAGTAGATAATCATTGTAATACAATGTGCAGATTTACTCTTTTGTTGTGATATCTTACTTATTTTTGTACCTCTTTTCTCTTTTAGGTTCGCTTTCGTCAGAACACACCCCAAAATCAGATAAGTTTAAATTAACCTTAGCAAACCCAAATTTTCTCTGTATTTTCTCTCTCTTTGTGAGTATTACCCTGAATTTGATTCTTTTGTGTTTTCTTTTCTCTTTTCAGGACTCCGTAAGCAGCCCACCCCTCTCACCAAGGAAATAAGGTAAGTATTTTTTTCTTCTTCCCTATTAGTCTCTCTCTCTTTACGTCTAAACACTTTTTGTGTCCCAGAATGTCACTTAGCTGTCGTTGGTTCACTTTCCGTTCTTGTCACCGTCTTTCTTGCGTGGGGGCCCGTTGTCAATAGATGCCTTGCTTCTGGGAAGTCTTCCTTCTAAACCTTTCCTTAACCAAACGAAATGGGAGCAAAACCCTCTCTTCCTGGGTTGAACTGAAACCAGTTTAGCTAAGGAGTGGTATATAAAAAACTGTGGCCAACTATTCTTCAAAAATAAAATTAATCAAATGTTCCCTATCTTCCAGGTCTAAACTTTAGTTTTTTTTCCCTGAACTTGTGGTGAGAGAAATTGATTGTCCCTTTCACCCAATCACTCCCACACAATTCCTTTATTACACTTATTCACACTCTTATTTTAACTCACTACCCCTTAAGCTATAACTCTACTTCCATTGAATTATTCCTTAAATTTATCCCTAAACCCTTACCCAAATACACCTTAAGCTACTATTACTATTACCCCAATAACCCTTTATTAACCAATTCCACTTAACTCCTACCTTATACCCCAGTTCCTACAAACCTAACAAAATTTTAAAACTTATACTATAAATCACACCTTCCTTACACACCTTACTTTCATTCACCATCAATCACCAGAAACTTTTCCCAAAATCCTAACTTTTACCATTAAAACCCTCCTCTCACTACCAGCACCTCCTCAACACCTCCACTCTCTCTGACCAACAATCTCACTCTCTTCACCATTCACTCCACATTTACACAAAATTCCCAAATATCACTTTCTCAATCTCACTTTTACTATCACTCTCACCTCAATACTTTCACTACCAGCCAAACTCACTTCCTAAAACTTTTAATTTCCTTCAATTCCACACTGCCTGTCCCACATCAAACAGCACATCCACTCTCTTCAGTTGCCAGAACCTCTCTGCAACTGCAGTGCCAGCCAGCCCCGTCTCCCAGGTAACCCCTCCTTAGCTTCCCATTCCAAAACCCTTCTCAAAATTCTAAGCTACATTGCTGACTGGCGGAATGTTCACCAGCACAAGTAAATCCACATTTTACCACTTTGTTTTTTTCTTCTTTCCCTAACCCCATGTTACAATATTCCCAATAATTATATCAGTTTCAACAATGTAAAATGCACTTTAGAGCCCCAATACAATACAGCCTCCCTCTCAGAGCTTGGTAGGAAGAGAAAAAGAAAGAAAATAAGAGGTTTCACAGGGCAAAATTAATTAAGCACTAAGCATTAAATTAAATGCACCTAAAAAAGAGGCTCATAATAATATATCACTCCATTTCACCCACAAACATGTCCACACACACATCTACCAAAATGCATGTACACCTTTTATTTGTCCGATACAGACCACCTAAGAACCAAATTAATTAACTCTCTTTTGAATATGCCATAAAGGAAAATCAGAGCTTCCTATTTACTTGGTTCCAGGAGTGAGATTTTAAAAACAGTGCTGGATTTCTGAATAGCTTATCTTGATGCATTTTCAGATCTGCACTACTGATTTCAATGAGTAGAATCAGGAACTTCACTTACCACATACTGCTTTCAAATCTATATACAAAACCAGGATTGACAAAAGATCTCACTTTTGGAGCAGAGAAACTTGGCATCTGTGCAGCGTGCTGACACAGATTATGCAACTCCTATTCTTTCAAGAAAAATTGTGATGTTTAAAATTTCAGTATGCCTATTCAATACATAAATTAAGAAATAAAAGAAAATGATTTTGAAAGAAACCATTTTTCATAACAATAGTAGCTTACCATCATAGCCCCCTAACAAAATAGACTACCCTTATTTTTATTGATGATCTAAGCTTTCTAATACAGTGCAATCCGCTTAAGTGCAAGGGTCTGGGACCAAAGAAGTGCATGCAGTTAACCAGAGAGTGCAGTTAACCATTGTGACCCAAATAAGCTTGACATCTGATAAACATATGCACAGTACTGTTTATTATTATACATACAGTATACAGTCTCAGTTAACTGACTTTAGTCTTTACTTGAAGTAATCAGTTATAGTCCTCTTGGGTCTGTGAGTTCCATAGACTATATCTGCCCCCCCACCTGGCGCCGCTGACCCCCCCGCCTGCTGCCAACTTTCACCCCCCTGCCGCAACCCTCTCGACCCCTCTTCCCGTCACCAACCCTTCCCGCCGCGTACCTTTGCTGGCGAGGGACCCCAACCCTCACCAGCCGAGGTCCTCTTCTCAGCCACGCGTCGTTGCCGAATGATCAAGTCTGAATCTGTTTCTGTGCGTGCGTCTGACGTCCTGCATGTACAATGTGCAGGACGTCAGACGCACACACAGAAACTTGATCAGATCATTCAGCAAGCAATGCTGTGCGGCCGAGGAGAGAACTTCGGGTGGCGGGGGCTGGGGTCCTCCGCCAGCAAAGGTATGTGATAGCGGCGGGGTAGGGTTGGCAGTGGGAAGGGGGGATTGAGAGGGTCATGACAGGGGGGTCCAGGGCCAAATCTACGGGGGCCCATGCCCCCGTGGCCCGATGATAGCTACGCCCCTGCAACAGCTATGTAGCGATGGAATTCCTCTTCAGTAACACCAGCTGGTAAGTCAATAACCTCTTCATCTGACACGTTTGCAACAGCTGCATCCCCCTCCACATCCTTAACAAAGCTTGCCCACTTGTAGCAGTTCACAATGATTGCCTGTGTAACATGATTCCAGGCTTCTTTCTGCATATGTAGGGAATCCAACAGTGATAGATTACGAGCCAGTTCAACAGCACGTTTATCCTTCCCAGCCTGGTCATCCATAATGCTCATCAGACAACGTAGCACAAGAGCCGAATAATGTTGTTTGAAATTGGCTATTATGCCCTGAACCATAGGTTGGATCAGAGAGGTAGTGTTTGGTAGCAGGAAGACCACCTTTACATTAGACAGCCTGACATCATCCCTGTGTGTAGCACAATTATCACAAAGCAACAAAATCTGACGCTTTTGTGCCCGCATTATAGTGTCTAATTTCATTAGCCACTGCTTCCAAATTTCCCCCGTCATCCATGAATTTGCATTAGCCTCGTATGACACAGGAAGTCGCTAAACTTTCTTGAAGCAATGGGGCTGTTTGCTCTTTCCAATGATGAGGGGTTCCAACTTCTCATTCCCATCCATATTGCAGCAAAGGAGGATCGTCAGTTGGTCCTTCAACGTTTTACCTCCAGTAGTTTTGGCATGTTTGAATGCAAGTGTTCCATCAGGAATCACTTGCCAGTAGAGACCGTTTTCATCAGCACTGAAAATGTCACGGGGTGCAAACTCGTTCAAGATGGTAGGAAGAACTGAAACAACCCAATTTTCAGCACCAAAGTCATCAGCGTCTTGTTTCTCACCATGCTGTTTCTTGAATTTTATGCTGTTCCTCTCCTTCCATCTTTCCAACCATCCAACAGTGGCTTTGAATTCAGTTAGTCCAAGACTTTCAGCTAGCTGGTTAGCTATCTCCATAAGCAGTGGACCACTGATAGGAAACTGTCTGCTCCTGACTTGAGAAAACCACCTAAGAAGAGCATCTTCTACCTCCTCAGCTTTTCCTGCCCGTTTTCGTTTCCATTGTGGATTTGTATTGTTTTGCCAGTCTTCCAGAAGCTGGTCTTTCTGCTTCAAGACACGTGAAATTTGACTGGGATTGACACCATATTCTTTAGCAATAGATGCTTGACTTTGTTTGTTTTCTAATTTTTTAAGAACTTCTATTCGTTCAGCCAGTGTTAAAGTCTTACAGTTCCGCCGCAACAACGATGACGACCCCAGTGTATGCTCTAACAACATTCTTTCGCTTATTCTGCCTGTGGCAGTTAAAGAGGCAGTAAATTTGAAATCTTGTTGGTTGTCACGCACCAATTGGCTTCCATAGTCCATGCGCGCACTTATGCGAAGTCTTTCCTGCAGAGTAGCGGTCTTGAACCATGCATATAAGCGAATCTTGCACTTATCAGTGGTGCGCTAACCCGAAGTTTGACCCCATAGAAATTGATGGTGCCAAAAACAGGACCGAAGTACGGCATGCAGTTAAACAGAGCATGCGCTTATCCAATGTGCACATTTGAAAAGCCAGTGTATACTTCCTCTCAATATCATGACAGTCACATTTTCACAAGCATGTATACCTAAATTATCCTGTATAGAATACTGCTTGGACTGTCCCACTCTTAGGGGGCAATTCTATTACTGAGTGCCTCCATTTAGGTATCCCAAAGATGCCTTTTAAAAATCTACTCTATAACTGCATGTGGGCACCAAGATTCTGCTATAGAGCACTAGCATAACCTAGTATCGGCATACCTTACATTTACGTGCATCCAATTTCACCAACAATAGACTGGCATAACTGTGGGTGATAAATGTGGCAGTGACACATGTAATTTACAGTATTTGTGTGTAAATGGGAGCCCTGCCCTTTCCTCAACCATGCACTGTCCTTGTTCACACCCCCTTGCAGTTACGCAATACTACTTTTGTGTACCCTTGCAGAATAGCACTTAGACATTCTGCTAGCAATTATCCCCTTAATTCTACAAAAGCTGCCAAAAATTGCACATGTAAATTTGAGTGTGTGCCAAATTTGCATGTGAAACTTAACTGAAGAAGCCAATTAGTGCCAATAACTGGCTTTTTAACTAGTAATTATTGGCAATAATTGAAATCAATGAATATCCACGTGTGTAAATTTAGGCACATGATCTGCACCTAAATTTTACACGTGTTCCGGAAAAGGGAGTGCAAAAATGAGAAGGTCATGGTCATTTCGGTGCAGAGCAAGGGCATGGATTTGAGTTATGCATGCAATTATAGAATAAAGGGGTTCTGCATGTAAATTGAGGCAGGGCATTTGCACCACATTTTTGTTAGTGCAAATGGATGTGCCTAAATTTTAAAAATGACCCCTACGCTTAAGTGCTATTCTATAAACAATGCCTAACTGTAGGTGTGGTTTATAGAATAGTGCTTAAGTGCTTCTTTTCTGCACCAATTTTTTAGGTGTGATTTACAGAATTCACCCCTATATGTTTTAAGTGTACATTTACTCACAAAAATGCTAGTTTTCTATAAATCTGCATGTGCAAGTGGTGCATAGCCCTTTCGCTATGTAACCTCTGCTCCATAACTGACCACCATCTAGTCAGCAAAGCATCACATAGCCAGGTAGTGCAGTAAAAGCTTCTGTTAATTTTCTCAGAAAGCCAGTTCCCTCAGAAGAAGTAATACCATTTCACGGCTATACACCTACAATTATTACAACAATGGAAGTAGTAGCCTTCACCTAATTCAGGTCATGTCTGCTTGAGAAGATGCTTCTCATAGCAACTGTCTGCCCCAATATTCACTGTCTAGGAAGATTCTATAAGACCTTCGTTGGGTCCAGATGGATCTCATAATCATTGGTAATTCTCCACAGTTTCATTTCCAGCTTTCTGACTGGCTTTAAATTACGACTTCCTAGAACTACAACTCCAAGAAGTCTTCAGTATTTATTGCTTTCACTTTTGTTATTGAGGGCTAATTGCTTTCTCTCCATACATAGTAATAATTAACATAGTAAATGACTGCAGATAAAATCCATCCATTCTGCCCAATAAGGTGGTCAGAGTTGAATCAGGTTCCCTCATGATTAAACACTAGTGTACTTAATCTCTAGTGTTCTGTTGTATAGTTAGACATATTTTCACTGCACTGTATATCTTTTAAACATCTACAGATAAGGAAGTTATACTTTTACCAACTGTTGGAAAACATACACAGTGCCATTTTAGAAAAGTCATGGTAGTCTGAATATAGACAATTTTGCCAAAACCTCTAGAGCCCATGACATATTTTACAAATGCAGGGATGAACGTATAAGGGTATTGTAAAACTGACGTATCTCTGCCCTCAGACCAAGATTTTGAAAAGCCTGTCAAAAATGTGTGGTTCATAAATGACAAAGTCTCAAAATATTGCAATGTGAAATATATAAATAGAGAAGTATACCAAAGGGTGTCCTTGAAGCTGAAAATGGCCCACATGAGCTCACACTATCATGACCTCCATTCATAGGACAAGTACATAATACCCATGAGGGCCCTGTGGCATCCTTGGTGTCCATTTAGTGCCTACAGGGAAAAACATCTAGCATTGCTTATGGCAGAGGTACAAAAATATTGCATGTGCAAAACATTTAGCACTGCAAAGTGTTTGCTTATTTGGATTCTGTTAACACCTATTTCAGTAGTAACTCAAAGTTAAGTTACTCTCAGGTACTCTAGGTATTTCACTGACTTTGGAGTGCTTGTAATCTAATTTTGTACCTGAGGCAGTGAAGGGTTAAATGACTGTCCCAAACTCAGAAGGATCAACAGTGGGATTTGAACCAGGCACCCATGGATGTAAATCCTGGTACTATACCCACTAAGCTACTCCTCTACTCTAGATATAGTTCAAAATCTTTAGCACTGCAAAACATTTTGTACTGCTCTGAGTATATACATGTATCTTTTTCCATTTCTGTGCAGTGCTGATTAAATAAAGATTTTAAAAAGGCAGCCTGCTAGATGGCTTGCAGTGCTCTGAGAGGGATTTAAACCAGGAACCCCTGGATATCATACACATGGGCTAAGCTGTTCCTCTACTCTGGTATGAGATGGAAAATGTTTAGCACTGTTCTGAGGGGCAAAACATTTCACACCTCAGAGTACTGCGAAAATAATAACATAGTAAATGTTGGCAGAGAAACACGTACATGGTCCATCCAATCTGCACAACAAGGGGGTCAGGGTTGAATCTGGAACTCTAAAAAGGTTAACATAAGAATAGCCATACTGGGTCAGACCAATGGTGCATCTTGCCCAGTATCCTGCTCCCAGCAGTTGCCAATCCAGGTCACAAGTACCTGGCAGAAACCCAAATAGCAGCATCATTCCATGATACTAATTCCAGGGCAAGCAGTGGCTTCCCCATGTAAGCTTCAATAGCAGACTATGGACTTTCTCTCCAGAAACTTGTCCAAACCTTTTTAAAACTCAGGTATGTTAACCACTGTTAGTACATCCTCTGTCAAAGAGTTCCAGAGCTTAACTATTCGTTGAGTGAAAAAATATTTCCTCCTATTGTTTTAAAAGTGTTTCCATGTAACTCCATTGAGTGTCCCCTAGTCTCTGTACTTTTTAAAAGAGTAAAAATATCAATTCACTTCCTCTTGTTCCACACCATTCAGGATTTTGTAGACCTCAGTCATATCTCTCCTCAGCCATCTCTTTTCCAAGTTGAAGAGTCATAACTTCTTTAGTCTTTCCTCTTATGAGAGGAGTTCCATCCCCTCTTTCACTTTGGTCGCTCTTCTTTGAACCTTTTCTAATTCTGCTATATCTTTATTGAGATACGGTGACCAGAACTGAATGAAAAACTCAATGTAAGGTTATATCATAGAGCGATACAGAGGCACTTATAGAATTCTCATTCTTATTTACCATCCCTTTCTTAATAATTCCTGTCATCATGTTTGCTTTTTTGGCCACCAATGTAGACTAGGCAGAACATTTCAGTGTATTGTCTACAACAACACCTAGATCTTTTTCTTGGGGTCTGACCTCCAAGGTGGATCCTAGCATCAGGTAACTATGATTCAGATTATTCTTCCCAATATGCATCACATTGCATTTGTACACATTAAATTGCATCTGCCATTCAGTTACCCAGTCTTCAAATTTCCTAATCCCTTCCTGCAATTGTTCACAGTCCATATGTGTTTTAACAAACTTGCATAGTTTTGTGTCATCTGCAAATTTAATCACCTCACTCATGTGTCTTTCCAGATCATTTATAAATATGTTAAATAGCACCGGTCCCAGTACAGATCTCTGTGGCACTCCACTATTCACCCTCCTGCTTTGAGAGGAATGGCCATTTAACCCTACCCTCTGTTTTCTGTCTAATAACCAATTCCTAATCCACAAAAGAACATTTCCTCCTATCCCATGACTCTTTCATTTTTTCAGGAGTCTCTCATGAGGAACCTTGTCAAAAGGTATATGAAAATCTAGATACACTACATCAGACAACTCAACTTTAACCATATGTGATTTCAAGTCTTCAAAAAAATTAAGCAAATTTCTGAGACTTCCCTTGGCTGAAACCATGCTGACTCTGTCCCATTAAACCATTTTTATTTATGTGTTCTGCAAGTTTATTTTTTATAATAGTTTTAATTATTTTACCCCACACAGACTTCAGGCTTACCAGTCTGTAATTTCCCGGATCACCCTTGGCGTCATATTGACCACCCTCCATTATTCAGGTACTACAGATGACTTTAATGACAGGCTATAGATTTCTCACTTCAGATCAGCAATTTCATGTTTGAGTTCTTTCAGTACCCTTGGATGTATGCCATCCAGTCTACGTAAGTACAGTATGTAAGTATTGCCATACTGGGAAAGACCAAAGGTCCATCAAGCCCAGCATCCTATTTCCAATAGTGGCCAATCCAGGTCACAAATACCTGGCAATATCCCCAAAAAGTACAAAAATAACGTCAATTTCTGATTTGATGTTCTAACCTTTGTAGCCAATCCTTTTAGCCTCTTTTTAACCATTTTCTTCATTTTATCATGTGTCAGTCTTAAAAGTTTAGAGCTGCCAGTAGCAGTGGTTAGCGTACCTGGGTTTAAAAAAGGTTTGGACAAATTTCTGGAGGAAAAGTCCATAGTCTGCTATTGAGACAGACAAGAGAAGCAACTGCTTGCCCTGAGATTTGTAGTATGGAGTGTTGCCATAATTTGGGTTTTTGCCAGGTACTTGTGACCTGGCTTGGCCACTGTTTGGAAAATATACTGGGCTAAATGAACCATTGGTCTGACCCAGTATGGCTACTCGTATGTTCTTATGTTCAATTTCAGAAACTCAGGCACACCAAATATCAACATTTATAGCCCTCCCACCTAGACAGTTTTATAATACATATTTAAACATATCATGCTTGCAATTCTACATTCTCTAGCAGAAGCTGGATGGGAAGGCTTGTACTGGCTCCAAAACAGCCATTTTTATTTCCCAAGAGAAACCTCACCTCAGAGGTGGTGACGTGTGTGTGTGTGTGTAGGGGGGGGGGCAAGGGGGGGAAAGAGATAGCATGGAATTGGAAGGTAGGGGAGGTAGGGAATGGACGGGTTTCTGATGACAGATTTAGGTGGATAGAAATGACAGGCACACAGACTCTCTCTCAGCTTTCTTGAAGTCATCATCAGCACAAACAGTCACAGGGACCTGCTGCCATGACACTTATTCATGATTTAAAAGTAGTTTAAGTCCCAATGCTTAACCCAAGGTGATATCAGGAATCGAGGATAGATGTCGCTGACACAGCATCACCCTTGACACTCCCCTGTACTGCCCCCAACATGCCTCCACAAACCCTATACATTTTTTGTGATTTAAATGTTTTATTCTTCCCTTTTTGTAGAATACCAGCATATGCATTTTGGCTGCTCATACTTATAATGTATCAGGATTGGGACATTTAAAGCCATAATTTTCCTTTGAAAATTGACTCGATGTGTATGTGAATGTGACTAAATTATCAGTGATATGGCTTCATATTGAAAAATGATCTCCATTGACATTTGTGCTACCAGCAGCAGTAGCACCTGTAGCAGAACCACTGCTTGTGGCACCAGTACTGCCAATGATACAATCACTCATGCCTACTTCACTCATGCCATCAGCTGTAGCAGCAAACTGAAAAAAAGAAAAGAAAAGAACTTCAGATTGGCCTGACATCTTTGGACTGACACCAGATTTTGAGAATCCTCTCTTTCTCTTTTGTTTCACACTGTTTCCATGTCCCCTTACTATTAGAGTCTCCCACAAATTTCCCTCCAGAAATTCAGGAAGAAAGCTCTCATGTGGTCCTCTAGTTAGAGAATGTTCTTCTGCCTAATAGTAAACACTGTGTCTTGCAAGCTTTCGAGTAACACAGAGCTGTATGGGCTATGGATGAAAAGGGAGTTATCACTTTTCCAGTAGTTCTTGATATTGAAGGTATTGAGGGTTTAGTTCAGGGGTGTGATGGAGCCAGCTTGCATCAGCTCACGATTGACGTTTGTTTAGTTTTTAAGAATTTTAGAAGCCAGTTGTTAAAGTAGGGCCCCTGTGGCTACTTTAACAACCGGCTCGCAAAATTTGGGCTTGGGCCCCCTCCTGAACTCCTTTTTACTTTGCTGACAGGGATACTGAGCTCTACCAGCCAAATAAATGGACTGCTGCTGATCTCTGCTGCTTGTTTCCTGCTCTGGGCAGCATGTCGGGACTTCTTACACATACTCAGTGCCAGAAACAAGCAGTGAGGAGTGGTGGCAGTCCATTTATTTGGCTGGTGGGGGGCTTAGCATCCGTGCCAGCAAAGGTATGCCTAGCGCATCCGTATGGAGGTGGGGATAAATGTCCACACTTGGGCACCGTCCCCCCCCCTCCCATAAAAAAAAAAAAGAATTTCCAGAGCTGGCTATGCCCTGAGAGAGAGCCCGTTTACCAGCATATCACTGGTTTAGTTTCTGGGTAGCTGAATAAGGCAGTGGGCACCATCTAGGTGGATTTTGTAGATCCCCTATGGGTGAGGTTTAGAGCAGATGGTAAGAGTATGTAATCACGGTGTACAGGCCCCACACTCAACACTCACCAATTGAGGAAATACAGAGAAAAATAAGGAAATTCTATATTTGGTATAGTGTGCAATTCAAGATGTTAATAAATGAATTTCCCTTGGTGATGGTTCAAATTTTACAAAGCGATGACAATATTGCACACTAGACTTGAAATTAAAATAATTTATTGACCAAAGTTTTTCTTTAAATGACCCAGCAAAACAATTTCCCCTTAAAATCACCACTAACAACATCAGAGTTTTTCAAAACCTTCGTTTCAAACTCCTTTAGTGCTCCTGTCTTCTCTGAAACTTTTAAATTGTAGATTTATTTTTTTAACCCTCCCAGAATAATCTACCATAGTATATACAGAGGCTTAATGGACGTTTACTGTGATGTGAGCTTTCAGATTGCTATAATGTTAAAGCTTTCACTTAAGCCCAGTATCAGTTGTCCCTCTAAAGTCAATAAACGGAAGCAAGTGGCTTTTAAACTTTGCTCCTAATGCAGTCACTCATCTCTAAGTACCTTAAACACTTTACCAACCCCAACAGTACAAAGTTTTAACCCAGCTGATCAGAGACCTCTTATACCGGACCTGTCAGCTCTGCACCTACCTCCCAACTGCCAACTGCCAGGCTTAGAACCCTACACAACTCTCCCCCCCAGCTCGAGCCATAAGCACGAGCTTAACACATTCCAATACCCCTTGCACGCAAAAACACAGTATTTTTGAATAAATATAAACATTTCTTATACATATACAATTAAACACCTGTTCAGATCAATATAAATTTCAGTACCTTAGTATCTTGAAACCTCAAAATCTTCTTTGTCCCTCCTGCACGAGCCTCTTGCCAGCTCCGTGCAATATGTTAACAGCTGGCTCGTGTCCTCTCCTGCACCCGGCTCTCTGCACTTCCCGGCGCGTGCAGCATCGCCTTCATGGCTGGCTGCTTTAAAAAATAAAACCAAAACGTTGGGAGAGTGCACCGGAGCACTTCCCCACTGCCTCCGGTCCCACTCCAGTCTTTTTTCCGTCTTCGGAACCGGCTCTGCGGTTAAAAGGAGCCGGTTCCCATTAAGATTAAAAAACAAACTCGGGCCCTGCGTCAAACAGGCGTCTGATGTCATTACGTCAACGTCAGACGCCAACGCAGGGCCGAAGAGAGCCCAGACTCCCTCACCACGCGGCCTCATGGTGGCGCGCCACTCGCGCCTACCGCGATTTCTACTGCCACTGCCTCTTCCCTTCCCCAGGCCTTGCTCCGGTCTCAAATCGGGACTTAAAACACTGGAGCAAGCCTGGGGAAGCCCCGAATCGCGCCAGCCACCCTTCTGAATGGCCAAAACCGGCCCGAAAACATCGGACCCGCACAGGGTCAAAGGAATCAATCGGGGCACCTGAAAACCCACCCCGAAGTGCCCAACAAAACCCCGGAGCCTAAGGTAAACCCCTTAAAGGGGCGCATTTTAATTTTATATATATATATTTTTTAATCCTTTGCAATATCAAGAGACTTGTGGGATGGTTGGGCACAAGCCACTTCAGATGTTTGCACTTGTTTACTCCTGTATAAGCCCTCTAGGCTTTGCTAAGATGTCCTTTTCTCAACCCTTTCTGCTCATTTTATTTACTCCCAGTTTGATTAATAAAAATCAATTGTTACTATTCTCTTTACAAAGGCTGTTCTTAATTAGCCATGCCAATAATCTCAGAGAGTTGTGCTAAACATATTGTCCTTCCTACTCATGTTACTGCCCCCCAAGCCTTACCAGATCTATAGGCCTACAATCCTAAAACATACCTTAAATCAGGGCTTTTTTTGAGGGGGTACTTGGGGGTATTGAGTACCAGCACCTTTTCCATTGTCTGCTAAAATTGACCCATGGTCTCCAAGTTTTAATGAAAGAGCTCAGGCTCTACACACCAATTCTGCCTTGTCCTAGAATCTGTGACTGGTTGCAGGGGGCCTGGCTATTGTGGGATAGCTTAAAGAGTGGCCTGGCATTTGAGTACCGGCACCTTTTTCACTAGAAAACATACACTGCCTTTCACATACCTTTGGTCAAGATCAGAACTTCCTTGGCAGTCTTGCAGAGAATGCACCCTCTCTTCCTTCAAGAGTGAACAGCTGGTAGGCCTAGGTAGGTCATAATACTATCAGGCTGGGTGGTCTGCATTCCTGAAACTGGAAAAGAAAACAGAAGTGTAAAGTGAAAACTCTCCCAGGAAGAGAGGAGTTGGCTGCAGGCAATTCTAAAACATGGCCAAAAACCACAACTGCCTATCTTCAAACACCTACACTCTGAGCTATTCCTTAACTCTTTCTAATGTTTAGGAGGGATCATAAGTCAAGAATGAGAGTCCTTTATTAAAAATCATTGTTATTAAACTTTTCATACATTTTAAGTACAAACTCGACATGGTGCACATGATGGTCACTTTACATGTCATACCCATTTATAACATTACTCTGAATAATAGATAATTACTATCCCCTCCCCCTGAGCCCACACAATCCCTTCCAACTTCCTTCCAATGCACCCTTCATATCACTATCCAACCCAGGAATGCACATGTGTTATGTCATCACAGTTTCCCATGATTTTTCTTTTTTTTTGGAAGGGAAGGTGGGTCATTAGTAAGCCTGCCATCCCTGTCAGCCCTGTACTAATATCCAAGCCTTATGTGCAAGCAGAACAAATTGTCAATAATAAATGTTACGTAATCATCTTTTAGTTTTAATAATGGCACACCCCAAGACTTCAACTGTAACAAATGTAGAACTCACTGATCTATACAAGTTAAGGATCATTTATTGACTATTAATACATGGTAATAACATTAATACACTTTGGAGCCCTTTTACTAAAGTGTGTTAAAATCTGGGTTTAATGCATCCTAACGTAGGATGTTCCATACACTAAACCCAGATTTAATGTGGCACAATTTAGATTTTTTTTTCAGGTTGTGCGTTAATGTTTGCATTAACATGCAGTACCTGTAAAAAGATAATGTGTGAGCCTTTACTGCCTCCTATTTGGCTATTTATCTCTGTGTTAGTCAGTGCATGATAATGCAAATACATTAGCTAGTTAATGCTTCCATGCCCATTTTCTACTCATGATCCAAAAAATGTTTTTAAACGTTAGCGTGTGCTAACAGGCAAAATACCGCAAACATCCATTTTGTGGTAGCCTGTTTTCTCACACTAAGGGTTACTTTTACTAAAAGGTGCTAAAATATGGGCTTAGCACATTTTAACGAGGGACTTTTCTGGGTGCTATGCCGACATTTTATGCTCAAGTATATTCAGGAATTTTTATAATGCAGGTCCCACACTTATTTTTTATTAGCATGTCAGACTCGCAAAATATAACATGGAAGCACTTACTGTACTATCTCCTATTTAGGCAGTGCTATGTGATCCTGTGTGAAGACTTCTTTATTCAGTTAGCACACGCTATTCACAATGCACTAGCTGTATAATGCTCCCATACCCATTCCACGCCTATGGCACGTCCCCATCCTATAAAAAATAGATACGCTATAAACAACATGCAATTAGTGATGCAAATAGGGAAGCTGTTTTTGACATGCTAACCATACTTTAGGGCTTAATGACCTGTAGTAAAAGGGCCTCTTTTTTGTCACAGAACTCAGTCCTTAAATTGGGCCCTAGGGCACATAATGCATGCTAATGGCATAAAGACACAATATTAATAAGTAACACGTTTAGGCACTTATTTCTGAAGGTTATAGGCATCCCAAAATGTTGAAATGGATGTCCATGTGCTTGAAACATTCAAATCCTAATTTTCCAAAGGCAGGATTTGTATATCTGAAACTGTCATATGTCCAAATGGCAAGGGGGGAGGGGTGTTGCGGGTGTGTTTTGGGTGGGACTAGGGAGGCCCTAAAATCAGGATGTCCACCAGCGATTACCAAAGGGGAAAAACATCCAAGTCTAAAAAGAAGGGCTTTCTTATTTAAGACCTGATTTAAGTCAGATTGAGGAGCTGTCTATTGAAGGGATAAAGGCATGACACCTTCTTAATCCCTCAGTGGTTGCTATCCCCCTCCCTCTCCCCTGAAAGTGAAAATGAAAGGGAATACCAGTCTCCATGACAGCTCCAGGTATTATGTACATTCTTAAAGTAGGAAGCAAGTCTGAGGAGTAGCCTAGTAATCAGTGTAATAGACTGTAAACCAAGGGACCCAGATTCTAATCCCACTTTAACACTTTTACTTTTATTTTTTTTTAATTGTGAACGCTCCAGGAACAGATAAATACTTAATGTACCTAAATATATAAGCCACTTGCAACCCTTAAGGCTATTGCAGTGGTATACATTCAGGTACAGTAGGTATTTTTCCATTCCTAGAGGGCTTACAATTACAAAATAACAAATTTAAAGAAGGATTTGAACCTGCATCCTTGGAGTACAGTCCATTGTACTAGCCACTAGGCTACCCCCCCCCCCCCCCCCGCTCTGCATAAATGTCTGTGTGGCCATTTTCTAGGAATGTTGCCATACAGACATCCATGTCCCTTGTTTCCCTCCATTCATAGATGGATGCATCAGTTTGCAAAATGGAAGTCCTTAGCACACGGATGTCCATCTCATGTATTTTCATACAGGAAATCTCAGCGTATTTCCTGTTTGAAAATACATGTGAGATGGACGTCCATTTGGGATGTTCTGATGCGGATGTCCTTATTCAGACTTGATCCTAAATCTGTTGATAAATATTTCAATAGAGGGGGTATATTAGAGTATCATATACATATAACCCAGCTCTTACAAATATCATTAAATTCCATTTTAGTCAAAGGCATTTAGAGATATTATTATCAAATATAGGATCTTTCAGAATTCATCCAGTAACACCACACAGGCTTATTTAATGTGAGCCAGGCACTTTTATGGTGAACTGGTATTCCTCATTTGATCCATCAATTTAATCAAAGCACCAAAATACTTTTTTCTTTTTTTCTTATATAACTTAAAACATAGGCACTTAGCTCTATTTGTAGCATAGCTCAAAAAACTTTCTTCTTTGAAAAACTTTAAAGAAGTATATTATTCATCCCGGAGATCCTCATACCGACATGAATTCACGTTTCGCACAACAGTGCTGTATCAAGGTATATCTCCTGAAAATATATAATCCATTGTCAGCCAGCATATCTTTTTTCTCATAAACACTTCTTATATATAACCAATCTCCACATACCTCTGATTTTCACGGAGAAAATCTCCCATTCTTTCATCAATCCTATTTTCTCAAAGATGGCCGCGGCTTTAATGTTGCTTAAATAGGGGAGTTCCCAGTTTCTTACATCACTGTTTTTTTGAACCAATCCCAGAGCCCATCCACCAAAACTCCTCCTCCTCAATTCAAACTACTGACATCCATTCTATCTCACGATTTAAACCATCAGGCTGTACTGAATTTAAGGAAAAAATCCAAGATTGTTCTTTATAATTTAACAGATTTTCCATATTGGAACAGGAGGAGTTTTGGTGGATGGGCTCTGGGATTGGTTCAAAAAAACAGTGATGTAAGAAACTGGGAACTCCCCTATTTAAGCAACATTAAAGCCGCGGCCATCTTTGAGAAAATAGGATTGATGAAAGAATGGGAGATTTTCTCCGTGAAAATCAGAGGTATGTGGAGATTGGTTATATATAAGAAGTGTTTATGAGAAAAAAGATATGCTGGCTGACAATGGATTATATATTTTCAGGAGATATACCTTGATACAGCACTGTTGTGCGAAACGTGAATTCATGTCGGTATGAGGATCTCCGGGATGAATAATATACTTCTTTAAAGTTTTTCAAAGAAGAAAGTTTTTTGAGCTATGCTACAAATAGAGCTAAGTGCCTATGTTTTAAGTTATATAAGAAAAAAAGAAAAAAGTATTTTGGTGCTTTGATTAAATTGATGGATCAAATGAGGAATACCAGTTCACCATAAAAGTGCCTGGCTCACATTAAATAAGCCTGTGTGGTGTTACTGGATGAATTCTGAAAGATCCTATATTTGATAATAATATCTCTAAATGCCTTTGACTAAAATGGAATTTAATGATATTTGTAAGAGCTGGGTTATATGTATATGATACTCTAATATACCCCCTCTATTGAAATATTTATCACCAGATTTAGGATTGTTTCAACTACTGGGTGATTAAAAGACATTAAGAATTAAAATGTTTGAAGGATTTACAGAGGAGCAAGTCTCCCGTATATTACAGAGACCGGCCTTGTTAGATAATGAGACCGGGGATACTGCTCAGGGCTCATGGACTGATTGTTTAAATCATTACAAAAGACTGATTAGGGCGGAACTGCATGGTAGCACTTTAGTACAATATTTAAAAAAATCTATGATTCCAAGGGGTTTGAGAGTCATTAAAGAACCGAAAATGTTTGTATCTGATAAAGAATTTGTTGATAAATGGGTGGCGATCTTGAATAAATGCAGCCGTGATTTGATGGTATTGATAGTGGAAAAAACTACATCTACTGAAAGTGAGATTAAAGAACAAATAAACTTGTTGGAACATCAATTAAAGGAATCATTTCCACTGGAGGAATATGAAAAACAGCATAATGATTTACAGAAAAATATTAAGGCATTTAAGGATTCGATTAGACAAGTGAAGATTAAAAAATATAAGAGGGATGAGAGGGATTACCATCAAGATAAAGTATATTCCTGGAGGAATAAATACCCAATATATGATGATCGAAGGACTGAACAAACGTTTGAAAATTCTTCAGGTGATTCAGATAGAAGCAGTGAGGATGGACGGGATAGAAGAATGGTTCGAGTTAATGAACATCAGGAACACCCTTTAGAACGAGGACGTGGGCGGGGACCACGCAGAGGTCGACTGAAAAATCAGGGGGACAGGGGTGCAATAAGCAGAGGAACATACTGATATTGGAAGATTCCATTATTAATATTGCTAATGCTCCTCTTACAGAAGATCAAAAATTAGTCCTGAATTTAGGATTGGGCTTTGTACCCGCAGTGACCTATGATCCCTTTAAAACAAGGGTAGCAATTTACCGTTTTATAAGAACGTTACAGGTAAAAAGATTTTTTTATGACCATGCTTCGAATGTTGATATTTCAGTGGTTAAACCTAAATCTAAGTGGTATCCTCAGATTATGGATCCGGTTATTTATACTTATTTGAAGCTGGTTCTATCTGACTTACTGAAAATTGAAAATGACTCTTCAAAGAAATGGATAATATTCAACTTGTCTAAAAAAGAATCTATAGCGTTGAAAGAGTTGCGAAAAAATGGGGATCTGTATATACAACGCGCAGATAAAGGAGGAGGGGTCACCCTTCAAACTAGACAAATGTATGATATTGAAGCTAGAAAACATTTGGATGATATTAAATCATATGTTCCTCTAGCGAGTGATCCAACGATGGAGATTATGGAGGAAATTAAACAGATAGTGGAAGAAGCCTATAATAGTGGAATGATTACCAAGAAAGAAGCTGACTTTTTGATTAATAAAAATCCTTCGGTTCCATATATATATTTTTTACCGAAAATACATAAGAGCTGTACAAATCCACCAGGAAGACCAATAGTATCTACTATAAACTCGGTTCTTGAACCCTTGTCGAAATTGATTGATATTTTTCTTCAACCAATGGTTAAAAATATTAGATCATATGTTAAAGATTCATCTGACATGTTGCGAAGTTTGGAGGAAGTTAATATATCGGATGAAGCATTTTTTGTTACCATGGATGTTTCTGCTTTATATACTAATATCCCTCAGGATGCTGCTCTGGATATTATTAAGGAAAATCTTAAAAAACGCCCTCCCTCACCACGAATTTCAACTGATTTCCTAATGGAGTTAGCTACATTGGTGATTAAGAAGAACTATTTTTGGAATAACAATACGTTTTATGGTCAACAATATGGAGTTGCAATGGGCGCAACTTTAGCCCCCTCGGTAGCGGCGCTATACATGGCGGATTTTGAAGAAAAGTCAATATATCCATCTATGAACTTTGCTTCAGTGAGTATGTGGAAAAGATTTTTGGACGATATTTTCTTGATTTGGACTGGCTCAGAATCATTACTGATTGAATTTATACAATGGGTAAATACTATCAGTCCAGATTTAAAATTTACAGCTGTTTTCGATCAGAAAAGTATTAATTTTTTGGACATTCATATTGGCAAGAAGGCGGGTAAAATCTGCACATCCCTTTTTCGAAAACAAACGGATCGTAATAATTATCTCCATTTTACAAGTTTTCATCCATATTACTTGAAAAATAATTTGCCTATTGGACAATTTTTGAGATTAAGAAGATTATGTTCCTCATTGATGGAATTTAAAAAACAGGCGGAGGTATTAACAGAACGTTTTAGATTACGGGGTTATCCGGAAAGAACAATAAGGAGAGCTTATCTCCGTGCCCGTTATGCACAGAGGAATTTATTATTACAAGAACAAGGGATTGAAGATAATAAGGATGAGAGATTGGTATGTGTCCTTCCTTATTCTTCCTTGTCAAGATTTTTGGCACAATCTATTAAAACGAACTGGCATATTTTACAGCTTGATGGTATTTTCTGTGAAGAACCTTTGGTTACTTTCTCTAGATCTAAAAATATAGGGGAATTGCTTTCAAAAAAGAAAAAAAGTTGGATCCAAGAGGAAGTAAGATATCCACAACATAGCAGTTGTGGAAAATGCCAATGGTGTGATCAAACGATTTTAGGGTCAGAATGGATGGATCCTCAAACTAAGCAAATATTAAGATCTCGTTCAGTAACAAATTGCTCCACAACGATGGTAGTTTATATTATAATGTGTCCATGTAATAAGATATATGTGGGGAGAAGTAAGCGCTCGGTGAAAATACGATTAAATGAACATAAATCTCGTATTCTCACCAAAAAGGAGGAAGCTCCTCTTGTACAACATTGGTTGGAGCTTGATCATAAGATTGTGGATATACGATGGAGAATAATTGACCATATTAAAGTAGGGTGGGAGGGTGGTAATATGGAAAATCTGTTAAATTATAAAGAACAATCTTGGATTTTTTCCTTAAATTCAGTACAGCCTGATGGTTTAAATCGTGAGATAGAATGGATGTCAGTAGTTTGAATTGAGGAGGAGGAGTTTTGGTGGATGGGCTCTGGGATTGGTTCAAAAAAACAGTGATGTAAGAAACTGGGAACTCCCCTATTTAAGCAACATTAAAGCCGCGGCCATCTTTGAGAAAATAGGATTGATGAAAGAATGGGAGATTTTCTCCGTGAAAATCAGAGGTATGTGGAGATTGGTTATATATAAGAAGTGTTTATGAGAAAAAAGATATGCTGGCTGACAATGGATTATATATTTTCAGGAGATATACCTTGATACAGCACTGTTGTGCGAAACGTGAATTCATGTCGGTATGAGGATCTCCGGGATGAATAATATACTTCTTTAAAGTTTTTCAAAGAAGAAAGTTTTTGAGCTATGCTACAAATAGAGCTAAGTGCCTATGTTTTAAGTTATATAAGAAAAAAGAAAAAAGTATTTTGGTGCTTTGATTAAATTGATGGATCAAATGAGGAATACCAGTTCACCATAAAAGTGCCTGGCTCACATTAAATAAGCCTGTGTGGTGTTACTGGATGAATTCTGAAAGATCCTATATTTGATAATAATATCTCTAAATGCCTTATTCAGACTTGGCCATCCTTTTGAAAATGCCCCTCCATGTACTTTATAGTAGTACAGGAGCTCAAAATAATTCTGGCCATCTCCTGCATATCTATTGCCTCCAGGCATCTAGGAAAGATACTTACATAGATTATTGCTAAGAAAAATCCCAATATAACCACCAAACCGGCTATAAATATGTTTCTGCTGTAGAATCACTAGTGTGTGTGTGTGGGGGGGGGGGGGGGGGGGGGGAATTACCTGATCATCTTATCTTCCTATCTTTTCTCACTTCCACTCATGTCCTGGCCAAATCACTCAGGGACTAATGCAGAAAGCCAATCCTTGCGGTTACCACAGGTTGTACGTGTATGTTACTAGTCAAGCAATGCAAAAAGGGATTGAATGTGGGTGCTAACTCATGCAGAAGACCTGGCCATGCACTGCATTTAAATGTATGGTAATGAAGGCCATTAATTATTCTGCTCAATGCAGAGAAGGAATCAGTGACTTTTGACGCACGCCCAAGGTGAGAAATGTTTCGCCAAGTTTAGCAGAGAGGGTTTAATACTGGTTTTTACAATTTAGCTGACAATTTTGTCTTCTTTTGCAATCAGAAAGAAGGGCTTGCAAGTTTAAAAGACTAGCGAGATGTAACAGATCATGTCTGCCTGTCAGAACAAAAACAAAAGTGTCTGCACATAGGCACCTGTTCTTCTATGCATAAATATCAGCCTCATAAAAAAGTCCATGTGCAATAAATTTTTGTGACGCTGATTTTTATATCCAGAATTATAGGTGCTTATATGTACTGATTCTTTTGCTTTTATTTAGACATGCGCACCAAAAAACATGCTTAAAGCAAAATTTTTGTGTGCGATTGTCTAGTAGGCTCCACCCAATTACAGTGCAAGTTCTGCACTCATAAAATTTGAATACACTTAGCTTTTTATTCTACCACATGGTTTTCTGTATCAGCTCCTCACTTGGTGGCAATTACACTCACCCTCTTTCTTACCACCATTGCACAATCAACGCACCTGAGGCCAGTGCTATTTAAGCACCCTTCAAAGAGCTTAATACAATTAGTGCACTGTCTTCGTCTCTTGCCAGATCTAGATACTTAGCAAGCATGCTTTTTGCAGAAACATGCAATGTGTGCAGAAAATTAAGTGCATTACTTAACACACAGTTATTCACTTAGGCAGACATTCACTTGTTTAAACCAATGTGCCTTGCTGCTATCAGCTTACACTTCTGGGATTGCCTGGCATCTTGACAGCATTAAAAGCAGCTTTGCTACACAAATCTAGTTTCTCCCAGCAAACGATGGAGATTCTGACCAGGGAGATCAGAGGGCATGAACCGATAATTTTTGTTGTTCTGTCAGCCAAAACTAATGCGTATGATAAGCAGAAGATTTGGCTGGCATTCACAAAAGAAGTGAACTCTATGCCCACAATAGAGAGCCTGAAAACATCATAAAAATAGAGCAATACTAGAGTGATAGACGGGCTAAGGAGAGCGCTGCTGCCAACTTTCAGTATAGTCCTGCCAAGCAACTGCCTCTGACTGCAAGGGATATGCATTTTTGTATTGTTTTGTACTAGGTTTCATTTAGTGTGCATCATTACTATATAGAGCATGCTATTAACAAATAGTGTGATATTATATAATAGTGCAATCTGTTAAAACAGATTGGAATGACACAAATGAAAAGCAAAATAAAATGAAAACTTTCTGCCTGCAAACCCCAATTACTTGGTCCTAAACAGGAACTCCTCCAAACCCCGAAGCTAAAATCAGTGGATTTATGCACATGTTGGCCCCTAAGCTATAATATTTAAGAACCCCCCCCCCCTCATTAAATAGGAAGCACATTTTCCCCCTAATTCTATAAAAGTCGCCAAAAATTACATACACAAATTTGGGCACATGCCCACTTTGCGTGAACAATTTAATTAAACAACAGACTAATTAATACCAATAATTGGCTTGTTAACAAGCAATTATTGGCATTAATTAGATTTAATTGAAATTTACACACCTACATTTTATGCAAAAGTAAAAAAGAGGGAATCTGAAATGGAAGGGTCTTGGGCAGAACGGGGACATTCCTAGCATTTACGCGTATTGTTATAGAATAAAGGGGGATATGCACCTAATTAGGCACATACATTTGTAGCACGTTTCAGTTGGTGTAAATGGCCATGCCTAATTCTTGGGCATAACCGCTATTCTACAAACCGTACCTAACTTTAAACGTGGCCTATAGAGTAGTGCTTTTTTCAGCGCTGATTTTGTGGTGCCATATATATAATTCACTTCTTCAGGTGTAATAGAGTCCCATGCTAGTGAAACATGAGGTCCTTTGTAATGTGATGCCTTAAGCTGTAGCTTGTCTATCTTATACATAAATCCAGCTCTTATTAGAGGTGTTGACACTATAGCACTTTCAGAAGCAGCAGGTACTACTACTTTTAATTTATAATTTCAGTGCATTCTGAGTAACTATTGTGTAGCTGAGCTGCGGGTCTTTTCTTTATGTATATTCCACTACTACTAATCTTTTCTATAGTGTTACTTGACATATATAGACAACACCTGCTCAACAGAATTTACAATCTATTCAAGACAGACAACGTGGACAAATAAGAGATTAGGCAGTTTCATTTATTATGGGGAAAGATTAAAAACAATTCCCCTCATCCCGGTCACTTGTGTTCCTACATTTCTAGAATATTGACATTTATGGGTGTAAATGACAGCTGTGTGCTCAGCATTTTTCTATAAGGCAGGCACAAAGCAATTAAATGCAAGGGGGCATATATGTGTGGCAGAGCATGGCAGAGGCTTGGGCATGTCTCCAATTTACCTGCATAATTTACAGAATACTATCAATTATGGGGAAGATTCTATATATGGTACCTGCAAAATCGGCACAGAAATCAATGCTAACTAAGTGTATTCTATAAACCTAGATTTAGGGATGATATATAAAATATGCTTAGCTGATATATCAGTATCAAAATCTACGTGCCTCCATTTATACCAATAAAAATGTGGCGTAAATCCCTGCGCATAGATTTAGACGCACTGGGCTATATTTTATAACTACACACATACATTTCAGAACGCCCACGACATGCCCATTTCCCCACCCATAACCATGCCCCTTTTTGCCTGCACATGTTAGAATTTTGGCGCACTGTATTACAGAATGCGCTTGCCGAGTTATGCGCATACATTCTAATTATTGCAAATTAGTTTGACTTTATGTGTGTTGAAATTTTTAACAGTAATCACCAGCAATAATCACACTTGCTACAGAAAAGAGAACATTGGCCAAGAAAAAGAAATACAAGCAAGTATCTCATAAATTAATAAGCTAACACCAAAGTCTACACTATTCCACAATTATAGGGGGAGAATAAAACCATAAAACATAAGTAAAGTTTTAATGAAGATGTGATGTAAGGTCTAAATAAGCAGCATATTCCTATACCACCGCGGCCTCTAGATGTCAAACAAAGTAGTTGACTATCTAGTTGCAGCTCCAGTAGAAGGTACTAACCCAACCTGGATTTCAAGTTAGGTTAGAACTCTGTTCACTAGGTAAATCTCTCCTAACTACACCCTTCTCATCTACTGCTAACTCCAGACTCCGTTCCTTTTATCTTGCCGCACCTTTTGCCTGGAATAGACTTCCTGAGCAGCTACGTCAAGCTCCATCTCTGCCCGCCTTCAGATCCGGGCTTAAGGCCCACCTGTTTAATGCTGCTTTTGACTCCTAACTTTTTCACTTATCTTTCTCTTCAATAGCCCCTTATCCCTATGTGTCTGTTGGTTCTACCCTTGTCCCTTATTTGTCCTGTCTGTCTGTCCTGATTTAGATTGTAAGCTCTCTTGAGCAGGGACTGTCTCTTCTTCATGTTCAATTGTGAAGCGCTGCGTACGACTGGTAGCGCTATAGAAATGATTTGTAGTAGTAGTAGTAGGTAGCTTGGCAGCAACAAATGCAGATAACTGTTCAGTTTTATAAAACACATAACGTGCATCCTGGTACTTAATAAGGCAATTACTTGGAAATTACTTCAGGATAGACAACATTTTTAAAGCTAAGTACTCCTGGTGTTTATTTGTTTTCCTATTTCAAATGGACAATATTTGGTGACAGCATCTGACACTTTAACTGAATGTATTTCTGAGTTTTGCACGTGTTGCACCTTTTGAAACATGAAATTTGTCTTTTTTTTTTAATTTATTTATTTACAAATTTTACAATTACATTCCAAAGCAAAGCTTTGTCAAGAAACATTACACAATATTACTTAATAAGGAAACATAATATGAGATATTCCTCATCAAAAAACTGTCATTATTTGTAGCCCTCAACTTGAAGGGAGACTCAAATAAAGCTTACAAGAGGATAAGGTTATTCTACAGGTAATATATGTATTAGAGTCAAGAAAGGCGTTGGAATTGTCACTACTAATAATTAAAGTCCTTCCGTTGGGTCCTATGGTGGTTTAGGTAGCCTTGCATTTAAAAAAGATCGCAATTGCAAAGCATCAAAAAAGTGATATGTCTTATTTTCATAAAGCACTACACATTTACAGAGGAATCGAAGCTGAAACTTGGCTCCCAGTTGTATTATCTCATGCCTCATCATCAAAAACTTTTTTCGCCGCTCCTGCGTAATTCTTGACACATCTGGGAAAATTTGAATTCTTTCTCCCAAAAAAACAGCAAAAGAAATTTGTCTTAGATATTGCCTCAAGGTCGCTTCTTTGTCTGTAAGAAAGACAAAGAATACCAATAACGTACATCTAAATTCTACCTCTTCTTGTGACTGCTCTAGCAGAGCCGACACATCCAAATTTTCTATACTAGTATTCTCCACAGTTTTATCTTTTTCTTTAATATCTCGAGCAGGCAATAAATAAAGTTTTTGTATAGGAGGAAAGTTTGTCTATGAAATTTGTCTTTTTGTGAGGTCAGTTCCAGTTTTTCCACAAACATTGAGGAAGGTTTTTTCAGTCAATGATGAGGAATAATCATTTAGATCACTTTTAGCTCTATAGATCTGTTGATCTGGAGCTCTTTGAGGCTTTTTCCTTCCTCACGGTGTAAGGTGCCTTACTTCCACATATTTTTTGTTACATTAGTGGGTTATTGTTTCTGATTTATTTTCTACTTAATAAGGCATTTAGATGGAAAGCATTAAAAAAAAAAAAAAAAGAGAGCGCTCCCAACTTCAACATTGCAGGTTTCAAAAGAAGAAACTGTCTCCTCCTCCACTGAGTGTCCTTAGACACATCTGAGAAGAGCTGAACTTTTGCATTCATAAAAGTAGCATATTTAGACCAGAAAAACATCCAGAGTAGCCAGTCTCTATCCGGGTCTAGCACACAAGTCACTAATAGCATAGCAACTACAGGGTCAGAGTCTGATCTTTGTAAAAAATCTTTTAGATAAAACTGTCCAATTCTAAGGAGGGAATTTTCCCAATTCCCTTCTTCCTCTTCACCTGTGGGAGATAATAAGATCTGGAAACTAGTGGAACGGATTCTACTGGCACTTTCAAAACTATTGTAACAAATTTTTTATACATCTTGTTTTTCTTAACTCGGGAAGAACTGCCCCTCTTCCATGCTGGACAATAGTCCAGATGATAGAGGGGAGTCTCCCAGAAGGCTTTTAATATACTCCCTAGCCATAACCTCTTTTATCTGACACCCAGCCGGTATATGTGTGCTCAAGTATTAGCTTACTCACCATTTTTACCTCAAGAGTTTAACTAAGTTTCTAAATGTTCTATAGGAAAGTGTGAGGGAACAGGTTGCAAGAATAATCAGCTTTATTATAGCTTACCACAATAGTACAGCAGAATCAGGTATACAAGCAGATGGGTGGACAGTCGGGCAGCATCTCCCCTAGCACTTCGAAAGGTCTTCTACCACGCCCAAAATCTCTCTGTCTTTTATACTTTCCTGTTCCCATTCTAACTAATGGGACCCATTAGTTCCAATGTTAGACTTGTTTATTCCAAACTAGCTGACCACAAACTTGCTCAACTGGAAAGTTGCCACCCCTTATTTCTCAACTATTTCCTCGCACCTGCAGATACTTCAGAAAGTTTTTTTCTAACTCAAATGGAGAAATTGAGGAAAATCCACTTTTTAACTGACACTTTAGAGTTTCCATTTTGTTTTATGATCCCCATTTTGTTCCATATTTTCTTAACCTAATTTATCTAATTTAGATCATTTAGGCCTCAATCTGGGCTAAAAACTAGGCCATGCTTTTCCAGCAAGCTCCTACTCATACAAGCCATAACACTGTTGACTTTACCAGGGTTTCTATATGGCCTGAGCTTTAAGGTTCAGCCCCCTTCAGCCCTCCTCCATTCCAGTGGGGGTCTCTGGCGGTATTATATCTTATCAATCTCAAGAGCAGATACAGCATGTACTTGGGGAAAGTTTATAAATCTTAGGTTCTGCCTTCTACTGAATCTGTTGGAGATTATTTTTTTTCTTTTTCAGTAACATGCTGATTTAATCTGTTAATATCTGCTTTAACAGTGCTCTATTGTGAAACCAAAATATCCATTTTTTTGAGAAAGTACTCCCATCTGTCCCAGAAAGGTCTTTTCTAATCTCAGGGTGATTTGCCATACTGTCTCCAGAGTAAATATCTTAGGTCTTAGCAGTGTGATAGTGGAGAATTTAATTGTACCTGGTTCTGTTTTATCCAAGGGGAAGTCTGCACCATGCGCTCCCTTCTCTCTCGAAACTGCATGTTACTCCTCTGCTCACTGCACATCCCCACTCGCTGGCATGTTCTCAATCTCCACAGTGTCTACGCCAGCTGTGGATTGCTTTAGGGCCCCTCCGCCATCATTCATCTCATTGAGCAGCTGCATGGGACTTTCCTGCGGCAAAAGTGGGGGAAGCTGTGACTCTGGGGATAAATAAACTTCCAGATCAAGAGAAGTCAATGTATGCACCTTCCACCACTGGCAATCCCTGTAAGCCACCCAGAGTCACTCCTGCTGCCACAGGTTGATGCACTAAACTGTCCATCGGCCTGGATGATATTGGGGCTGAAGCTTCCGGCAACAGATGCTGCACTCCCTTGCATTTCTTCCCCATCTAGGAGGAGAGAAGGAAGCAAGTTCTCCAGAACAAAAGAATACTGTGGCAGAGCTCAGCACCAGATGTCAGCCATCTTGGAATGCTCCCCTTATATGTCAGTTTGGGCTATTATTGCCAATTGGTGCTCATTATTGTTTGTTAAGAGCTGTTATCAACAGTGGTGTTTCTAGGGGGGCTGACACCCGGGGCAGATCGCCGATGCGCCCTGCCCCCCCGGGAGCAGCGCCCCCCCCAGGTGCAGCGCGAACCCCCCCTAGTAAAAGGACAACCCCGGCGAAAGAAACCCCCCCCCCGGGTGCACGCTGCTGGGGGGGGGGTGCCGCGCGCCTGTCCGCTTTGTTCGTTTCCATGCTCCCTCTGCCCCGGAACAGGAAGTAACCTGTTCCGGGACAGAGGGAGCACAGAACGAATGTAAACGTAGCGGACAGGCGCGCAACACCCCCCCCCCCAGTGGCGTGCACCCAGGGCGGACCGCACCCACGCCCCCCCCTTGGAACGCCACTGGTTATCAATGATGATTAGCTTGTTAAGCCGATTAAGTTATGTGAGTTGTTATGGAATGCACTTGGATTTTGGCACGGATCTCTAGGCGCGCTATATAGAATCCGGGGGTATATGTGTAGTTTGCCACACTTAGGTGTACTCGTGTACACCTGTGATTGACATAATATAAATAGATGTCAAAATGTAGATGTGCCTGTGCTGACTTTTTATGTTAACATTTAATAACAGTAACTCAGATTTCATTATAGACTTAGTACTCTCTACATGGCATTGGGTTGCCTATATTGTGATACCCAGTTAAAGAATGGCCCCCAATATGGGTATTAAACAAGAAAATAAGGGGTTAATATTTAAAAGGAGAGAAGGAGCATGATGTACTAATTCAGGAAAAGTATTCCAGGCATACAGGGCAGCAAGGTGGAAGAAACAGAGTCTGAAGTTTGCAGAAGAGGATAAGAGCACAGACAAGAGTAAAGTTCTAACTAGTTGGTTAAAATTATAGAAGTATATTTACCCTGGCAAGAGCACAAAGTAGTTGTCTGTAGTGGTGCTGAGACAGCTGGGTGTCCTGGAAAGTGCGCAAGGTGATGTGTGTACTGAATCGGAGGATGCCTTAAGCAGTGGCCAGATTGTGGCAAAATTGCAAGGTAGTCTGCAAAACTGGGGTGTTTCTGAAGGACCACAGTTTATGGCAAAAGTAAGTCCTGGAACAGCTTGGCTAAAGTAGTTGACTGCCGCTGTCTGCAGGAAGGTTTCTGTATGGTTGGCTTGTGTTGGTGGGGCCAGAACTGCCAGGACACTGACACTTCCAGAAGAAACAGTGAGGTAGACTGGATCAGATCTGTGAACCTGGAAATATGTGTGCATGTATGGATCTCAGCACAAGTACATGGATTATTGGCAAGTCTGTGGCTCGGGGGAAAAAAACCTAGATCAGTGGGAAAAGGCTGATGGGTTAAGCAATTGGTCAGGGAAATTTAGCAATCTGGTCTTTGTTAGATTGGGGTGGGGGGGAGGGGGCTCCAGGAGTGTTGCTGATTATTCAAAATAGTCCCAAGGTGTAAGGACTGGAGCTTGATCCATTAAGCATCGGTGTAATCTGTATGGCTGTTTAATCTGAGGAAGATGATTGGAATGGGAATGAACAAGGTGTGTGTACAAGGGTATGTAGGCAAAAAATTGCATGAATAAAGTTACCTCAAGTTGGACATGAGCAGGCAAGAGGGCTTATAACATGGCAGAGCCCAAGTCTACTCAAGTGTAGAATTAGCATTCTGATACGAGAGAGGAAATCTGGGGGAGAGGAATTTTGTATGGGAAGAGGGGAGGGATGAGCTTTAGGAAAGTACAGGGTATGGAAGGTGAGAAGCTGGGAGAGGGATGGCTTCAGGGCAATTAAGTGTTGTTGGATTTGGTTAATATATTATGTTTACCTTGTTGAGTCACCAGTTTTAGTTCAGGGTGGGTGATAGACTGTTGCATAAAAGAGTTCTGTTGCATTCAGATAATATTGTAGTGGTTCAGGCAATTAATTGGCAGTCAGCATCATCACTGTTACTGTTAGAATTGATGCAAGTACTGGTTTTGAGATGTTTAATTTTAAATTTCAGATTAATTATAAAATATGTTCCTAGGGTTTTTAACACTATTGCTGATTCATTGTCTCACTTTCAGTGGAGTTGTTTTGAGCATTGGCGACGGAAGCAGAAAAGACCCCATCAGCAGTTCCAGAAGAGGTGTAGACTCTGTGGCCTGTCAACTTAGAATATTGTTGAGAAGGTTTTTGTCCATTAATGCTTGGAAAGTTTATCAGTCTGGTTGGAAGTGATTTGTTCAGCTGTTTCCTGATGGAAAATCTACAGGAGTCTGTGGTTCCTGGAAATGTGTTGAAGTTCATTGTGCATGTGAAGAAGCTGAAGATATCTCCTGCAGCATTGCATACGTCTTTGACCAGTATGGCATTTTTGTCTAAAATCTTTGAAGAAAAAGAGCCTACTGCGTCATTTTTTTTGGTTTAAGAGTTTGTAAAGGATTTATTTATGGAAAAAGAACAGTATCTCGTATCGCCCTCTGAGTTTTGTCCTACAAATGATTTAACAACCATACACCCAACTTTAAAATGTATTCATTGGGAGATCAGAAGCTAGTTTGACATGGTCAGCCACCAAATACTTGTCATGTTCTCAAAGCAGGAAACTGGGTTGTGAGCCCTTGGGCCACCTCCGAGGAGCGGCAGTGGCAGGCAAAACCACCCCAAACCAGGGGCAAGGCAGAACTCTGACAACAGTTAGGCTTCACCTGTACCTGGCCACTTTCCACCAGGAGTTGAGCTCCCAGCTTCAGGTTGCCGACAGGACTTTGCAGGACAGGGCAGGAGCTGGATAAAAGCTAGGCAGCACAGGGACTGAGTGTCAGAGGGGAAAGGAAGGAACATAGGCAGCAAGGCAGGAAACTGGGCTAGACAATACAACACAAGGCAGGGACAGGACAAGCTAGGGGACATAAACTAGAAGCTGCAAGCAGCCACTGAAACAGGGAACAAAACACTGACTAACAAGACACAGAACTAAAAGCTGCAGAGTAGCCAACAGGATACAAACAGACAAGGACTAAACACAAAACTAAAGCCCAGAGACAAGACTAGCAAACTAACAACAACCTAATCTAACTACACACTGACTGGCTAGAACAGACAAGAATCAAGGCAAGGATTCAAAACTAGGCAGCAGAGCAACAAGCACTAACATACTAGGGCCTTAGACGCAATGCAAAGGCAAAGGCAGAGAGGTTCCAAATGGCTAATAAACCCAGCAGGCAGCTGAGACTCAGGTGCAACAATCACCAGGCAACTAAGGGTCGGGCAGTCTGGAAGATCCGGACTGGACTGAGCTGAAATCTGGAACGGGTGACAGCACACCAACAATCTAATACAGCCAGCACACAGAGACAGAGACAGAACTAACTCACAAAGAACAGACAGAAGCCAGCTCAGAAGCTGACCACAGGAAATAAGGTGAGTCTGAGAGGGGTCACGGCCATAGACGTGACAATATTCTCGAACATCCTAGACTACTTCGGGATTGGAGAAAACGTACTAAGATGGTTTACAGGCTTCTTAACAACAAGAACTTATCAAGTGATTTCCAAATCAAAAACATCAACACCATGGAAACCTGAATGTGGAGTACCACAAGGATCACCATTCTCACCAACCCTTTTCAACCTAATGATGACACCATTAGCCAAATCACTATCCGACCAAGGAGTATCACAAGGATCACCACTCTCACCAACCCTTTTCAACCTAATGATGACACCATTAGCCAAATCACTATCCGACCAAGGACTTAACCCGTACATATATGCAGACGATGTCACGATATACATCCTGTTCAAACAAGACTTAACCAAAATCACAAATAAAATCACACACAGCCTCCAGACAATGAACTCATGGGCGGACGCATTCCAACTAAAGCTGAACGCAGAAAAAACAATGTCTCATCCTATCCTCACAATACAACACAAACAAACCCAACACCATAAACACCCCAGACTACAGCCTACCAGTCTCAGACAGCCTGAAGATTTTGGGAGTCACAATAGACCGAAATCTCACACTCAAAGACCATGCGAAAAACACAGCAAAGAAATGTTTTACTCAATGTGGAAACTTCAAAGAATCAAACCTTTCTTCCCAAGGGAAGTATTCCGCAGCCTAGTATAATCAATTGTGTTAAGTCATCTAGACTACTGTAATGCCATCTATGCCGGTTGCAAAGAGCAAATCATTAAGAAGCTTCAAACAGCTCAAAACACAACAGCCAGACTCATATTTGGGAAAACGAAATACGAAAGCACCAAACCCCTAAGAGAAAAACTGCACTGGCTCCCATTAAAAGAACAAATTGCGTTCAAGGTTTGCACCATGGTCCACAAAATAATTTACGGAGAAGCCCTGATGTATATGTCAGACCTCATAGACTTGTCTAGGAGAAACACAAAGAGATCATCACGCACATACCTCAATCTCCACTATCCTAGCTGCAAAGGGCTGAAATATAAATCCACATACGCAGCCAGCTTCTCATACATCAGCAAGCAGCTATGGAACGCACTACTGAAGGCCATAAAAACAACGCAAGACCTAACCATCTTCCGAAGGCTAATGAAAACAGAGCTCTTCAAGAAGGCATACCATAAACATCCATCTTAAATATTAAATAATAACACTACACATGAGCTATACAAAACCGAACTCTTATCACATGACATCTTTGGTCTCTAGTGCCATCTAATAAACACCAGCTCACCAAAATTCTTCTGTTCTTAATACTGAGCAGTCAACTTTTTGTTTAGATCAATACTCTGTTCCTTTAATATGCTGTCCTCAACTGATGACATCATCAATTCAATGTGATAACATAGAACAACTGGCTGAGAGGTAGAAGATGTCTTTATAGTGATACACTGTACACTTTAATTTATGGTTTGAAATTGTCTGGAACTTGTATAGTAGAATGGAGCATCTTTCCTTAACTCACAATCTTCCACTGATGATATCATCAACCCAGTAGAAAAACAATAAGCACTCTACATCACATCAATGTGGCATACCCTGCCCCTTTGGGTGTCTCTTAGTGTACTTATTTGTGTGCATCTGGAAAGATTGTATGAACTTGTTTGAAGTTTCTTTATTGTTGCTTCTGTGGATAAATTTTATTAAATATTTTATTACATCCTTTAAAAAAAACATCTATCTGTCTATCCTCTGTAATTTCCGTTGTAATTGTTAAAGAGTGTAGTGCTGCCCTCATCCATTAATCATGATAGTTTGACATTGTCAGATGAATAATCTTATAATAGAAAACCCTTCTGAGTTAAATATTATTATTTAGGACTTTATTGATTTATTTAGGCAATGCTCAATCTATAAGAACAAAGTTTGAAATAATACATTATATTATAGTAAATGAGAAGCCTGAGGTTGGACACTGATATTATTTTGAATTAAGTATGACCTTCAGATATAGATATGAGTATTGTTCAAGGAAATGTGACCATGCTAATGCTAATTAATATCAGGGTGTCATACTCTTGTATCATGATTGATGCTATGTTAGGTTATAAAATAATGTTAATGTTTAAATTGCAGGGAATGTCTTTGATTTATTGACCCTGCAATAACAAATTAATACAATGTCTTTGATATTTTTCAGGCCTACAGTATTGAGATCTTCAAACTTATAAACCCTGGAGATTTCAGTGTACCTATTTGGTTTTCCTTTAGTGAGGAAGGTCCAGTTTATTTATCTGTTTGGATATAGCTCATACCTTTTTCAATAGTAGCTCAAGGTGAGTTATATTTAGTTACACAATGTGCCTTTTTTTGGATGAATATCTCATGGTCATGTTCAAATGGTACTAGATGCTAGTCATAAAAAGGACACAGTTTGGATCTCATTTTTTCTAGATAAGTTTCTGAATAGCTTTGTGTCTCCAGTAAGGATATGTGATGTTCTTTGGTAAAATCATGTCTTATTGACCTTTTCTTGGTTGCCCTCTGGGATTTCTAAGGATAACCTTGAAGTACCTTTATTTAAGAAGTCATTGGGGTTAATTGATATTGATAAATTCACACATGATAGACAGGATAAGTGCTCTGATTTACCTGGCGCTGACTGTGCTAGGCATGTGGTGATTTAGAATCACTACTGAGCAATACTCTTTACCAGACTGTCCCTTTTAAAAATCATACATCAGAGAGTCCATCTATTACCATGGTATCTTCTGAAAAAATTCTTCACTGAGTAGAAAGATGTTGGCATAAATATGAAACTGTTGATATTGAGACCAAATTTGACACAGCATCGCCGACTTATTATCAAATGACTGAATGTGCTAAGAAAGTATATTTTTTCAAAGAGAGCTCATGGTACTTTAAATCAGTTTTGTGAGGTATTTCTTACCATTCAAAGTTTAACTCAGTCCTTTATGGTTAAAGAAGCTGAAACTTGAACTTCAGGAAATCACTAAAAACCTACCTCTTCAAAAAGGCCTACCCCAACGACCCCACGTAACCTTCTTCACCTACCAACACAGCATGACTATGATTAAACAGGACATCACACAATCTTCATCCATTCCAACCCTTCACTTATACCTCATACGATCACTATACAACTTTGTATTTGTTATCCACCGACTGGGCAAACGCCTTTTAACGGTACTATCCAAATGCAATAAATAAATAAATACCAGTGAAGGTGCTGTGCCATTTTTTTAGGACAGACTTTAATAAGTTAATCCTACCTTTGTGATGATATGCAAATACTGAAAGGGGAGGGGAAAGGGGTTATCCATATTAGTTAGTGTGACTTTTACTGTTATTGAGAAATATGTGAAAAAACTTTAAGGTATATGTCAAATTGTACTTCCAAATTGTATTGTGCTTTACTGGAATTATAACAAGTTGAAAAGCCTTTATGTTGCCTATTATAATGAGTATAATAGATTTTTTGGCTCAAAAGAAATTTACCACCTGTGTTATAAAGGGCAGTAATACAACCTGGATTTTAATAAAAGCCTCTGATCACCCAGATAACTTAATTGATTACAGGCCTATTTTTAGTCTTCCTTTTTTATGCTAATGAAGTGTTTAAGAAACTTCAGCAGTTATTTGAAGCTCATGTGATTCTAGGTGACTATTGATTTGAGCAAAGGAGCCAACTTTTCAAAATTGTTGGGGGTGCTAAGCCCAATAGAAGTAACCCCTTCCTGGACACATACAAGGAATTTTCTCAATGTTGGGAGTGCTCAAGCACCCACAGCACCCTCAAAGCCGGCTCCTATGAATTTGAGTTACACTGTTTGGAGCACAAGACTCTCCTTGCAGTCTCTAATAGTCCTATGGCTTTCTGAATATAAAAAGTAGAGGAGTGTGGTAGCCGTGTTAGTCCACTCTTAAGGTTATCAATAGAGATCAAACAAAATAAAACATGGAAAAGAAATTAAGATGATACCTTTTTTATTGGACATAACTTAATACATTTCTTGATTAGCTTTCGAAGGTTGCCCTTCTTCCTCAGATCGGAAATAAGCAAATGTGCTAGCTGACAGTGTATATAAGTGAAAACATTCAAGCATTACTATGACAGTCTGACAGGGTGGGAGGAGGGGGGTGGGTAGGAAGTATGCATGGGGACATCAAAGCATATCATTGATATTCTAACAGGGTGGGTGTGGATAGGTGAGGGGAGGGTATATGTGGTATATATCATTCAGTGTAAAAAATGTAACGAAGGATGCTATATTGGAGAAACAGGCCAGATGCTTAAGACAAGATTCAATTTACATAGACATCATATGAACAATACTGGTGCCAGCAGGGTTCCCACGCCTGTTGGTCAACATTTTACAGGACCAGGACACTGTACCAGTGATTTCACAGTAAGAATCCTCAAAGGTAACTTTAAAACCATACAATAACGTAAGACCTTTGAAGTCAGAATATTTTAACACCCAACAGAAAGGACTTAACAAGGATCTGGGGTTCCTAGCCCATTATAAACCATAAAGCTGTATGTCTCTGTTGATCACCCTCCCCTCACCTATCCACACCCACCCTGTTAGAATATCAATGATATGCTTTGATGTCCCCATGCATACTTCCTACCCACCCCCCTCCTCCCACCCTGTCAGACTGTCATAGTAATGCTTGAATGTTTTCACTTATATACACTGTCAGCTAGCACATTTGCTTATTTCCGATCTGAGGAAGAAGGGCAACCTTCGAAAGCTAATCAAGAAATGTATTAAGTTATGTCCAATAAAAAAGGTATCATCTTATTTTCTTTTCCATGTTTTATTTTGTTTGATTTCTATTGAATATAAAAACAAAGACTACGATTGTGATGACTTTTCTTGATACCTGCAGTATTTGATTCCATTGTACAATCTTTCTTCTTAACATGCTTTTGGTACTTTTGTATAGGACTGGCTGTGATTGACTGTTTTGATTCTACTGACGGATACGTACAACAGATTTCTTCTATTGGTGATGCTTGTTCATGTTGGTTTGAGCTGTTCTGCAATCTTCTGCAGGGTTCACTTTTGTTGGCCACTCTCTTTAATATTTATATGTACCCTTTATGCCACTTTTTGAAGTCATTACAATTGGATTATATTATGTGGAACTGCAGATGATTTATAGTTTTCGTATAAGCTAATAGAGACTGAAAAGTTTTTTTTTCAAAGGATGGCTGATTGTTTTGGTTCCACCTCTAGTTGGTTACATTAAAATGGCCTTTTGTTAAACTTGGCAAAGATTGAATTGCTAATCATCCTGCATGGTTCTATTTTTACCTCTCCTACTGAGTTAATTATTGAGAATCAGGGTATGTCTATTTGAGAAGTTTTATATCTAGGAATGATTTTGTATCCTAATTTTACATATAGGGGTGAATTCTATATAAGGCAATGAAAAAAGAAGTAATCTATAAGCTGCGCTTAAGTTAGGTGTGGTTTATAGAATAGTGCTTATGCCCAGGAATCTTGCCTAATTTTAGATGTGCAAATTAATACTCAATATGGAGCTTGCTCACACTTTTCATCAAAATATCATCGAAAAGCAAGACGATTTCCCTCTATTTTCTTGCTACAGAGGAAAAGGCTTCAGACGCTCAGTGAGCCAATCTTTTAAATTTATAGGCTCACTGACTCATTTGGCGGCACTTTGATTACTTTACTCTGCAAGTTTTGCCTACCACGAGCATCCTCATTAGCTGAAAAAACTCTGCATAATTTTTTAACTTTTTAATCCTTAGTAATGTCACTTTACTTCATTTTACTTAAAAGGTACACTTATCTTCTGCTGCTTTCTCATACAGGACTCCTGGCACGCCCTACAGCGAGCTCCCGTTTCGCCAACAGCTTCTTAAGGAGCAGTACCGTCTATCTCTAAGAATATATAACAAGCAGATTATTATTATCCCTAAGAGGGTAGAGAAAATCATACACCAACTGCTAGGAAACTTACTTGAGATCTTCCTGTACTGAACAGATGCAGCGTCCTGCCATTCAAAATGGCGGACGCTATTTATCATGACGCCATCAACATCTATCCAATCATATGCTCTTTACTATTTAAAGAGTTGGATATATCAATTAGACTAGAAAAAAAACTGGAAAAAAAACCTTCCAGTCTACTCTTGTATTTAACCCTATGGGACTCAAAGCTTGTAGTCTATGTATCCATCTTTGTTCTTTATGGATAAGTGACTTATCCCTATCTCCTCCCCAACTAGACTTTGGAACATGATCTATCGGTAAGCATTTGTAGTCCTCAAATTTATGGGCCTTAGCTATACTGTGTCTAACTAAAGGAGCTTCCAT
This sequence comes from Microcaecilia unicolor, assembly GCF_901765095.1. Lineage (NCBI taxonomy): Eukaryota > Metazoa > Chordata > Amphibia > Gymnophiona > Siphonopidae > Microcaecilia > Microcaecilia unicolor. Next base: position 530,786,748 of record NC_044032.1, read on the forward strand.
CCGTGACACCTTTAAATTATGTTTATGATCTATTAACCGCTTTATGCTGTGGAACGGGGAGTCTAAGGATTTGCTTGATTTTTTTCATTGGTTGAACTCTAGGGATGTGAACATTAAATTCACCATGCAATATTCTTTTGAACAATTAACATTTTTGGATGTAAAAATACCACAACAACATAATCAGTTTTATACTATGGTTTATGTTAAGCCGACTGACCAAAACACTTTATTGCATTTCACTAGTAATCACCCTAGAAACACAAAAGAGAGCCTTCCGTTCTCTCAAATACTCAGGTATAGAAGAATCTGTAATGACAAGGAAGAATTTAAATGTAGAGCTAAAGAAGTAGTTCAAAAATTTGAAGAACGAGGATATCCCAAATATGTTCTCAAACGTGCATATACTAGAGCAAAGAATAATCATAGGGAACAACTGTTAGTCCCGAAATACAAAAACCTTCAAGTAAATGAAGCAGAGTTGCAAACCTGTGTGCTTAGGTATTCGCAAGGCACTCAGGCGGTTACCAAAGTGATTAGACAACATTGGAGATTGATACAAGCCCACCCAGTGTTTCTAAACCACAAAATACGAATAGCTTATACTCATGATAGGAATTTGAAAGAACCTTTGCAAGAACATGGAAAACTAGTCGAGAGGGACAAAGGTCACACGTATTGTGGGAAATGTAGTTTTTGTTTGAATATGTTAACTACTCATCGATTTACGAATCTGACTGATAACAAATGCTATGAATTAAAGTTTAATACAACTTGTGAGTCTACTTATGTTGTGTATATTATGATGTGTACCTGTCCTAAATTGCACGTAGGAAAAACTACCCACCAACTCAAATAGCGGTTAACAGATCATAAACATAATTTAAAGGTGTCACGGATGGAAGTTCCTTTAGTTAGACAAAGTATAGATAAGGCCCATAAATTTGAGGACTACAAATGCTTAGCGATAGATCATGTTCCAAAGTCCAGTTGGGGAGGAGATAGGGATGTCACTTATCCGTAAAGAACAAAGATGGATACATAGACCACAAGCTTTGAGTCCCATAGGGTTAAATACAAGAGTAGACTGGAAGGTTTTTTTCTAGTCTAATTGATATATTCAACTCTTTAAATAGTAAAGAGCATATGATTGGATAGACGTTGATGGCGTCATGATAAATAGCGTCCGTCATTTTGAATGGCAGGACACTGCATCTATTCAGTACAGGAAGATCTCAAGTAAGTTTCCTAGCAGTTGGTGTATGATTTTCTCTACCCTCTTAGGGATAATAATAATCTGCTTGTTATATATTCTTAGAGATAGACAGTACTGCTCCTTAAGAAGCTGTTGGCGAAACAGGAGCTCGCTGTAGGGCGTGCCGGGAGTCCTGTATGAGAAAGCAGCAGAAGATAAGTGTACCTTTTAAGTAAAATGAAGTAAAGTGACATTACTAAGGATTAAAAAGTTAAAAAATTATGCAGAGGTTTTTCGGCTAATGAGGATGCTCGTGGTAGGCAAAACTTGCAGAGTAAAGTAATCAAAGTGCCGCCAAACGAGTCAGTGAGCCTATAAATTTAAAAGATTGGCTCACTGAGCGTCTGAAGCCTTTTCCTCTGTAGCAAGAAAATAGAGGGAAATTGTCTTGCTAATTTTAGATGTGACAATTTGCACCAACTGAAATGTGGTGCAAATGTATGTACTTACATTAGGCATGCATTCCCCCCTCATTGGAAGACTGGGCGTCCAAACGGCAGATGAAATTTAACGAGGACAAATGCAAAGTGATGCACATTGGAAAGAATAATCCGAATCACAGTTACCTGATGCTAGGGTCCACCTTGGGTGTCAGTATTAAAGAAAAAGATCTGGATGTCATTGTAGATAATATGCTGAAATCTTCTGCTGAGTGTGAGGAGGCAGCCAAAAAAGCAAACAGGATGCTAGGGATTATTAGGAAAGGGATGGGGAATAAGACCAAAAATACCATAATGCCTTTATATCGCTCCATGGTGCATCCACACCTTGAGATATAGTGGAATTAGAAAGGGTTCAAAGAAGAGCGACTAAAATGATAAAGGGGATGGAACTCATCTCGTATGAGGAAAGGCTAAACAGGTTAGGGCTCTTCAGCTTGGAAAAGAGATGGATGAAGGAAGATATAATTGAGGTCTAAAAATCCTGAGTGGTGTAGAACGAGTAGAAGTAAATCAATTTTTTACTCATTCCAAAAGTACAAAGACTAGGAGACACTCGAGGAAGTTACATGGAAATACTTTTAAAACAAATCGGAGGAAATATTTTTTCATTCAATGAATAGTTAAGCTCTGGGTTTAACAAGGTATGGATGAATTCCTGGAGGAAAAGTCCATTGTCTGCTGAGACAGACATGGGAAGCAACTGTTTGCCCTGGGATTTGAAGTATGGATTGTTACCACGATTTGGGGTTCTGCCAGGTACTTGTGACATGGCTTTGAGCACTGTTTGGAAAACAGGATCCTGGGCAAGATGGACCATTGGTCTGACTCAGTATGGCTACTCTTATGTTCTTATTCTATAACAATGTGTGTAAATGTTAGGAACAACCCCTTTCAGCTCACAACCTCCCATTTCTGCACCCCCTTTTTGAACTTGCACAGACAATTTAGGTGTAGGTCCTGTGCCTAAATGTATGCACGTATATCCCAATTAAATATAATTAGTGGCAATAATTGCTTGCTAAAAAGCCAGTTATTCAATTAAATTTTACATGCAAATTGGGTGTGCACCCAAATTTGTATGCACAATTTTTGGTGACTTTTATAGAATTAGGGGGATAAAGGGTTATTCTATAACTGGGCAACCCCATTTACATGCCTCTTGCCTGCATTAATATACAGAACATTAGCACTTACACACATAAGTATATGCTTACTCTTGAAAGGGCCAGCAGGGCACCAAAGCATCATTCTCTAAGGGTGCATATAAATAGTAGAGCATGTAAATATAAGGGGAGCAAACACATGAGTAGTTCATGGGTACAACATGGGTGGGCTCCCACTTACGCATATATCCCCAAATTCTATATAGCACAACTCTAATTGGGCGCACAAATCCAGTCTGGATTTGTATGTACAACTTAATTAGTTAACAAGCCAATCAGATCCAATAATTGCCAATTATCAAGCAATTATTGACACTGCCATTAATTAGAATTTACGTGCACAATTGTCTAAGTGTAACGTGATGCATGTACATTCTATGTTGTATAGTTGAAAAGGCGGCATGGCTAAAGGCGTGGAATGGGTGGGTCATGGGCATTTCTAAAATCTATGCACGTTGTTATAGAATACACTCAGTCCATGCCTAATTTAGGTATTGGCATTTACACCAAGTTTTACTTGGCATAACTGTCCATGACTAAATTTAGTCGCATGGATGGACGCTCTGCATATTCCATAGATTACGCTGAAATTTAGGCATACTTTATAGAATATGCCTAGGCATATTTTTGGGTGCTTATTTTTTAGGCTTGATATATATAATCTAGTCCATATTGCCCAGATGCCATTATAGGATAGGCTCTCACTGCACTGCACTGCATCGGGACGCCTAATTGGACACATCCACTTATAGAATTGCCCTCTCTGAGCTCAGATTTCATGCTGAGTGAATTAATAATGTTTTACATGATGGTGTTTTAAAGACTAACATCTTGTTTAGATACTAAATGATTTTTGGACTTTTTTGCAGCAATTAAGGTTACCTGCTTCATAGTTTTAGGGGCTTCAATTGGAACAAAATGTGGCCATTCATGTTAACTAAAACAATGTATTACAAAACATATATCACCTGTTTTGCATTCATTTTACTGGCTTCAAAGTGTTTTTATTGATTTAAAAAGTGATAATGGGGTCCTTTTACAAAGCTGCAGCATGCTAAGGCTACTTTTACTATAGCTGAAAAAACCCTGATTTTCTATTGATTTCATTAATGACCATGCACAAATGTTGCCATGCCTTGACAAGCCTCCTCCTGCCCATTTAATTTGTTTCAATATTGGCTGGATACATAATAATATAAGGACCCTTTTACTAAACTGTGATAAACAACTATCACACGTTAAAACCAGCCAGCATGGTATAAATCCTACAGTAACTGCTGAACAAGAGTAGGGGGTGGAGAGAAGGCGTGACAGGGGTAAAGCTAAGGTGACATGTATTTTCAAAGATAGTGTCAATGTGTCAGTATTTAGTGGTGCTACAGGTGAATAGAAATGTATTCATGGTTAATTAGATGTATCGTTCATTGAATGTTTTCAACTTGGATAGCAAAATAATAATACTGGAGATGTGATACATAATCTACATTATGCTGATTGAACTCTTCTAATATAACAACAGAGGAAAGATGCAAATAGAATGAAAGAACTGACATACAATTAACTTCATTCATTTATATTCCATACTATTCAATAATGCATGAGACAGATTACAATATAACATACTGAGGTGTGCTAGATAGCACACCATTGCATTTAAGTCCACTGGCCACCAGAGAGAGCTCTGGAAAACAAGAAAGCTCCAAAAAGGCAGAAGACCTAGTCAGGCTGGGAAATGTAGTCAAGAGGCAGACAGAGCTGAGAACCCTGGAGAAGTTTATAGCTACCTGTGCTCAATTAAGCAGGTTAGTGTGAATCTTAAGGGTGCTTGACTACTGAGGATGGGGCATGGTCGGTAGCACAGAGGGCTACAGAGCTGTTTAATGGTTTCAGGAGAAAAGCAGGAAAGATTAATACACAAGTGGCATAGTACTCAAGAGCCTAGAACATAGGAAGGGACTAGAACAATTGTTTAAACCCTATGACAGAGCAATGATTGTGTAAGGTTCCCCTCCAGAACAGAAGCATAAATAAAGGTTGGTTTCTTTAATCTGTATCTCCTAGTTATAGGTCCTCATTGGAAGTATACTAAAGTTTGACGATCATCTAGTCTCAGTAAGTGCTAGTTAACAACAGGCTGATAGAAGGCTGTTTTAGTTGAAGCTGTTCCTTTATTAGAAGAGGTAGGAAAACATTGCTACCTGCAAAAGAACAGTTGAAACCTTGTTGACTAACATGGTCTGTACCTGTACTTAATGAAGTAAGTCAGCAGTAATGATTTAAAAAGTGTGTGAGAGAGGATAGTTGAAACCATATTGATAACAAGGGCTGTATCTGTAGTTAAACAAGCTGGGAAGTTGTAATGATTTAAAGGGGGGGGGGAGGGAATGAGAGAATAGGTGAAACCTTGTTGACTAACAAGGTTGTACCTGTATTTAAAGAAGCAGGTTAAGTTGTAATGAATTTAAAAACAAGAGGGTTAAAAAACACTGTTCCCTCCAAGCACATTTGAACTGTGTGGAAGTCCTCTTCCAGTGTTCCTGCTGGTGGGAGAAGGTGTGATGATCATAACGGACAGGCAAATGGCAAGGAATCTGCTTGTCCCTCATAGCATCATGGCATCTCTTCCCACTGGCAGGAACCCCCAATGGAGGACTCCTGTGCAGTTGAAAGCTGCTTAGAGGGAACACTGGTTAAAACCAATTAATTAGTTGAGACACTGTTTTCATCTTAAACAGGTGCAGGAAGGTTGAGATTCCAGAAAAAAAAAAACAAACTGTACTGAGTGAAAACCTTATATGTCACATGAAAAAAACTGTAAATAAAATCAACTTTACATATTAGTTTACAGCCCCACTTTAGACGGAATGTAGAAATCAGAACTGATATGTCCAGGTCAGGATGTGTACAATTCTGGTACTATTTTTGGAAAGGATAATCAATGAAGGAATGCATAAGCATTTTCTTGCACAAATAGCAGGAGCAGACATTTTACAAACAGAGAAAATGCAACAATTTACTTAACATGCAAAATTGTTACTCCATAATCTACACTTGCGATTGTCAGCATTTTTCATAAATTCAGGTACAACTGCTTCCCGGGCCCCAGAGCGAGCGGTATCTTCCTCTCAAGACATTCGGTCTTTTCTACAGATGACTGCGACACCATCATCCACAGCGTTTACATTGCCGGGAGCTAGCCCGCTGACACGCGCTAGTGCAGATGGAAGCACAGCAGCGTCTCCAGGGCTTGAGCTAACGCTTAGCCCCGACATACGGGAACCGCCCCCTCAGCCATTGGGCTACAGCACTCCATCGGAGACGACCCTGAATCGTTCCCCAGACAGTGGTGAGACCGACCAGAGTTGGGAGGCGGAACAACGACCATTTGGAGCGCAGGCTGCCTTGATTGAGACACCGATATTAACAACAACTTCGGTGCTAAGTGTTGCAGGTTTGAAAACGGACTTGCCTTTACAGAAAGAGGTAATACCACCACTTTTTTCCTTTCAAATGCTTAAACCAGCTGAAGTAACTATGGACTCTTTGTGGACTCTGATAGTAGAGTTAGGGAAATCACTTACTCCTCAGATAAATACATTAAACCAGGAAATGAAAAACCACGACGAAAAAATAAAAAAATTGGACTTAAAAGTAGGGGAACTGGAACTGATTAAAGAGAAAAATGATTCAGATATAAAAGTACTTCAAATACGCCAGGAGGTTATGATGAAGGACTTGTCCTCATTAAGAAGAAAAACTGAACTTCTTGAAAATACTGTTAGAAACAATAATTTACGATTGTTAAATTTTCCTAAACAAATTACCAAACCCCCTAGGGAAATGTGGAAGAAATACTTAATGGAGATTTTTGGGATAAAGGAGGAGTTGATTCCTCCTTTTACGTACGTTTATTATCTTCCAACTAAAGAAGATTCTGACAAAAAAAAAGAACAAGATCAATTGATGAATGTTACTGCTTTATTAGAATCTACAGATATTGAAGATACAATTCCCACTACGTTAATAGTGACTGTGGCGCTTGCTCCAGACAAGCAATGGTTGATGTCTATGTTCTTCAAAAATAAGGATAAAACATTTCTTGGCCAGAAAGTTCAGATGTTCCCTGATGTCTCTAGAGAGACACAAAAACGTTGTAAACTATTTCTTTTAATGAAACCAGCAGTAATTCAGCTGGGAGCCACATTTTTCTTGAGGTACCCATGTAAGTGTGTGGTAAGGTACCAGTCAAACAAGTTTATATTTTTTGATCCGGCTCAACTAACAACATTTCTTACTTCAAGGCAGAATAGGGCCACTTAAAACATCAACCCATTGATTACTTTAAACACTGTTTAACACTAAACCTGTTATCTTTATTAGTTCTATCCTTGATAAAATTACTTTAAATATATTCCATTTCTAAACATCTTGTTTCCAAATGTGGACTTGAGCATGAAATTTACATGTTTTTCTTGCAATTTATCTTTTTTTTTTTCCTTTATTAATTTTGAAATGTATTGCTTTTCAAACAAGTATGTACTTGATTATAAAGTTGTAAAATCTTATAAATAAAATAATTAAAAAAAAAAAAAAAATTCAGGTACAACTGATTTTCCTGTCCCAGAAGACATTTATTAAGCTGTGGTATAAAGTGGCCTTAGTGTACCTTTATGCGAGTTTTTTTCCATACACTAAGGCCATTTTCACCACAGCACTAAAATATCTGATTTTCCATTTTTTTCAATTAATGGCTATGCACTAATATTGCCATTAATGTGAGACTATTACAAATACTTAGCACAGTGATTCCCAAACTATGCGTTGCAGCACCCTGGTGCGATACAGCAAACACTTAAGGGTGCCGAAGCAAATCCTAACCTCCCTCCTGCTGTCCACAATCCAGCATCGCTCCCTACTTTCCCCTCCATCAGGTTTGGAATCTGCCGCTTTCTCCTTCTTTCCCCGCCGTCGCTCTAGTGCTTGCATCTTACATTTTTGGGCCATCCACGATTCACACAGGCACTGCCGGGACTTCCCTCTGCTGTATTCAGCCATCGCAACAGGAAGTTGCATCAGGGAGGGCTGGACGTGGCCGAAAGAAGACCGCACAGTTTCTGTGTGAATCATAGACAGACCAAAAATGTATGTATTGCAGTGGCAGTGGGAGAAGAAGAAGGAAGCTGCAATGATCTTTGACCTACGCAAAGGAAGGTAGCGAGCGATGCTGGATTTGGGGAAGGGAGATGTGTGCTGGACTTATGGTAGGAGGGGAGTCTGAAGGGAATGGAGATGTGTGCTGGACATATGGGAGGAGGAGGGTGTCTGTAGGAAAAGGAGATGTGAGCTGGACTTATGGGAGGAGGGGGCCTGAAGGGAAGAGAGATGTGTGCTGGACTAATGGGAGGAGGGGGTCTGCAGGGAAGGGAGATGTGTGCTGGGCTTTTGGGAGGAGAGGGGCTGCAGGGAATAGTTTGCTGGACTTTCTGGGAGGAGGGGGTGCAGGGAAGGGAGAGGTCTGCTGAACTTTCTGGGAGGAGAGGTGTGCTACATTGAGAGGAGGGGCTGTGGGTGGTAGTGTGGAGACCAATGTGGTTGGGGGGAGGGGGGAAATGTTGAGATCTATGTGGCCAGGGGGAGGGTGCTGCAAATAATTGCTCGGACACTAAGGGTGCTATGAAGCGAAAAAGTTTGGGAACCACTGAAAGTGTGTGTGCATTTATCACCACCTATCTTATAGGTGGTAAGGGCTCATGTACTAATCCTGTGCCAATCTGTTAGCACATAGTAATGTAGCTGCACTAAATGTTTAGCGCAAAAATACTCACTCTCCACCCCAAAAATGCCTTCTTCGCGGAATAAAGAATAATATTTTTAGCACACAATTTGCATGTGTAGATCTCAAACTTTCCACAGAATACCTGAGTGTGTCCCACAGTAAGCCCATCAAAGCTGTGGCAAGCATGCGGTAGCGCACAGTCTACGTTTATATCTGAAGAAATAAACAATTAAGTGCCCCTTTTACCAAGCTTGGCGTTGGTGCATGTTTTTGACATGCACCAAGGCACCATTGTACTGCAGCAGGTAAAAGGTAGGTCTTTCTTTTTTGAGGAAATGGCCATGCAGCATGTGAAGCGTTTGCCACACTGCCATTTCAGGGGGAGCCCTTACCTCCGCAGCACTGCCTGATTACCGCTGGGTATGACGGCACACCGGGGGTGGGAACTACCACTGGGCTGCTGAAGTAGCCGGTGGTACTTCCTTTTAAGCGAGTGGTAAGCCTGCATTGAGCTTACCACTGCTTTGTAAAAGGGGCCTTAAGTGTCTTGCCCATGACCACAAGGAACCACAGTGAAACTGGAACCAGGCACCTGATTCTCTGCTTACTGTTCTAAATATGTGTGTATACGTCATTTTCCAAACCTGCACATGTGCATGTAGCTAATTAATAACAAAGGCCTCAATCCTTATTTATTTTCAAATAAGCTCCAGATAATAAGAGGGAGACCTCCCTTAGCCCCTCCTGTTAGGGGCTGGCCTCCCAAAACACGTTTTACAAATCTTTATATGCAAGGGAGCAACTGTAAATCCAGATGTTGATACATGAAGAATGCATGTGTAGATTTTAGTTCTACCCAAGCCATACCTAAACCCTATCCAAATCAATCACCCGTACAATCTATATATAGTGTAGATATGCATGTGCAAATGCTGGATTTCTAAACTCGGGTTCTACATGTGTATGTGCTATGGGCATGTAAATGCAGGTATTTAAATGTTTAAATCATAAATGCAACTTCTAAAATAAGGGCTTTAGTGCCCCAGTATTATTGAGCAGATGGTTTTAGACTGCTGTTCTAGTTCAAGAGCAGGCTGAAAGGATCCCTTATAGTGACACTTCATAATGTCCTTCATACCTAAATTAGCCCTTATAAAATAGAATGAATCACATCCCTATTCAGAATTAAAGGGTAAAATCCATCACTCAAAAAAGAAGATTACCATCATTACAATGTAAAGGAGAAATCTGTAATTGCTTTTAATAGGTTTTGGCAATCTCAAAAGAAAATCATCCCAAAATATGTTATTGTGAAAAAATTAAACTAGCTACAACAGAGCTTTCCAAACCAGTTCTGGTGGCCCTATAGCTTGTTGGGTTTTAAGATAACCTACATGAATATGCATGATATACATCTGCACACATTAAGGCTTTTTATTTCCTGTGTTAACTAAAGAGGAACACTTTCAAGAATAAAAGGAATATCTTCAACAATTAATAGGGGTATTTTTCATAGACTACATGTTAATTTTATCAGTTACTATGAGGTAACTGCAAAACCTTTGAATAAAAATAAGAATGAGAGTATTACATTGCCATAAATATTGCATCCTATTATACAGATTTGGAATGCTGGACTATCAGGCTTATTTTTGAAAGAGAAGGGTGCCCATCTTTCAACATAAATCGGGAGATGGGTGTCCTTCTCCAAGGGTCACCCAAATCGCATAATCAAAAGCCGATTTTGGGCATCCTCAACTGCTTTCCATCGCGGGGATGACCAAAGTTCATGGGGGCGTGTCGGAAGCATAGCGAAGGTGGGACTGGGGCGTGCCTAACACATGGGCGTCCTTGACCGATAATGGAGAAAAGAAGGGCGTCCCTGATGAGCACTTTGGCAACTTTACTTGGTCCATTTTTTGTTATGACCAAGCCTCAAAAATGTGCCCGAACTGACCGGATGACAGCCGGAGGGAATAGGGGATGACCTCCCCTTACTCCCCCAGAGAAAGACCTGCATAGTCCATTCAGTCTGCCCAACATGATAACTCATATGTGCTACTTTTTGTATATACCTGACCTTGATTTGTATCTGCCATTTTCAGGACACAGAGCGTAGAAGTCTGCCCAACACTAGCCCTGCCTCCCAACCCCTAGCCCCGCCTCCCACCACTGGCTCTGCCACCCAATCTTGGCTAAGCTTCTGAGGATCCATTACTTTCGAACAGGATTCCTTTATGTTTATCCCACACGTTTGAATTCCGTTACCGTTTTCATCTCCACCACCTCCAGCGAGAGGGCATTCCAAGTTAGTTGCTGTTGAGACTTGGAAGGAGGAGGAAGTGCTGCCAGAGGCTCTGCAGGCTTCCAGGGGGAAGGGAGTGAGGCCTAGCTCCTTCCCCAGAAATGAGGAAGGTCCCGGGGGAGCGGTCCTCAGGAAAGCCCCAGGCCAGGGGGTCTCCTGGGGCCAGGGACCAGAAGGCCAGGAGAAGTAGTTCCCTCTCTGGCAGGGCTCCAGAGAGGAGGGAAAGGAGCCCTGTGGATCGAAGAGTGCAGGCTTCCACGGGAGGAACCCAGACCGGTACCCCCCTCACAGTGGCACGCCATCTAGCAGGTGAGGTGGGGAGAGAGCTGGGGGAGGCCCCAGAGAACAGCAGATCGGAGGAGAGAGAGGAGAGAGCAGAGGTAATGGAGATCTGCCAGGAGGCCCTACCGGTGTCAGAGGAGGAGGACAGTGACTCCTCAGAGGAGGAAGATTTCACAGACTATAGTCAGGATCCAGAGGACCCGACCAGTGGCCTGATTCAAATGGTGAGAAAAATAAAAAGCACAGAAAAAGAGGTGGTAGAGTTGGGGAAACGGGTTAAAATGGCAAAAGCCCTGTGCAAACTAGCCCCAGTGGAGCACCGCAAGACTTATACAAAGGAGGTAACCCGTTTACTCAAGCTTCTTCAAAAGAAAGAACATTTGCTGGGGGCATTGAAAAAGGGCCCTGGGAACCCTCTGAGAGAAGTTTACATCAACAGAGAAAGAATGGCCTTGGGGGGAAAGGCCCTGACAACCTTCAAACAGTCACAACAGCAAACAGAGAAGGAGAGTAGGAGCTCAGACCTTGGACCCCAGAACACCCAGGGGCCAGAGGAGCTTCCTGGGCCCAGTACCCAAAAGACATTACAGTATATGCAGTACCTTGCTAGTCAGTCTCTGGCAGCTTCTGGAGCAAGCAGGACTGGAGGTGGGGCTGGAGAGGCATGCTCGTTAAGGGAACCTGAGGTTGGAAAAACTGAACAGGAAAAAAGTTTTAAAACCCAGACTTTTCATCTTGTAGAAACAGGGGCTGGAAGTTCAGGAGAGAGACTCTTTTCTACACCAGTGATGGTGGAAGCAGAAATGAAAAACTTACTTGAGCAAGAAGCAAGAGGTCAGCAGAGGCAGTTGCAGCCACAGGTTTTGTGCCCATTGCCTGCAGCAGGAGTTGAGAGCAGCAAACAAACACTGACTCCATTGCAGCTGGGGAGGCCCCACCCACACAGCACTGAGGGGCTGGAGGTCACGGCCAGGCAGGCTGCAGCACTGCCAAAGACTGAGAATGGTGAGGTTTTAGCAGAGGAAAACCTGGTGACAGAGAGTGCTGCAGCTGGACAAACAGCAGGTGAAAAGGAGGGGTTCTCGATGAAGAAGGCACAGGAGGATCAGGAGTATTTGCAACAAACCGGCCTGGCAGCAGAGGCTCCAGCCAATCGGGCTGTGGGAGCAGGAAAGACTGCAGAACAGCTACAAAGGCTGACAGAGGAAATAGCTGCAGTGCCAGAAGATTCCCCATGTGTGAGAGGGCAGGCACTTCTGGAGTGTGGGAAGCCTCATCCGCTTGGCGAAACAGCGGGGCTGGAGGATCCGACGGAGCAGAACGTTGGAGGAAAAAGGGACCCGGTCCAGAGAGCAGGTTTTGGGCGGGAAAGAGGGGTGCTTGCCTTGCCATGCGCACCAGAAGTAAACTTAACTGGTGGTACTAGGGATTCTGATTCCGGCCAGGCAGCGGGGTGGTTGGCTCTGGGGGGAGGGGTTGATTCGACGGGAGGGGGAGGGGGCAGGGGCACTGGGAGGGGACCAGTTATATAGGGGAACCTGCTCTCAAAGTTCCTACGGACCAAATCGATGGGGAGACAGGCAGGGTTTCTGTTGCAGGAGGCATTGAACTGATGGACACTGTGACTGCAGGGGATACGAGTGCTCGGGGGGTGAGGGGTGCAGGGGACCAAGGTTTGCTGGTTGAAGGGGTACAAGGCATGTTGGGGGGAGGGATAGGGAGGGAAGGGAGGGAGGCTGAGAAACGGGGAAGGCAAGAGAAGGAGGATATGGTGCATCAGGAGCGGGGGGGTCCCCGCGCTGGAGAAGGGGGGGGACGGTGGGGGGGGGGTCCGTCCTTTGCGGCGGCGGTGGTGGGTGGAGGAGGTGGGCGCAGGGGAACTAGAGGGGTAGGGGGCAGCGGGGAAGGATGGGGAGGGGGTGGGGGGAGGCCAGGTTCCCAAAAGGAGGAATGTGGTACAGTTGAGATGGGTGGGGGAGGGGGGATGCCAAGCAGGGATGCGGTCCTGAGATTGGTCCTTGGTCTAGGATTCCTCCCAGAGGACCTCTATGCCTGTATTCATCCGGTGAATATACCAGAATACGATATCAGCTTTCTAACCCAGCGAGGCATGGAAGTCTTCTGGGAGAGATACGAAGGGGTACGGGGGAGAGGGAACTGGAAGAACTACCGGGCCATACCGATCAGCAGACCCGACCTGGTGCAGGTAACCCTTCTGGTTCGAAATGAGTCTCTATCAGGGGCGGACCTGGCTTTCTGGCTACAACGGTACGCAGAATTGCGTACCCCCTTGTCCAAACTCCCGGACCCCAGTAGGGTGTGGGCTGGAGGTTGGGGTGCACAGGTTAGGCTGAGGCAGGCAGGGCATGTCACCCAGCACATTCCCTCCTCGGCGTTCATCGGCAGGGATTGGATTCTCTGCTTTTATAAGGGGCAGCCACGGCAGTGTCACAAGTGCGGGTCGTTTAGACATTTTAGTATGTCATGCCCGGTTGTGCAGTGTGGAAAGTGCGGGTCTAAGGAGCATCCCATGGAGTCCTGTATGTCTATTCAGTGCAACTTGTGTGGGGGTCTGGGGCATGCATTTCGAGCCTGCCCTTGGGCCTCCCATAATGGGGGTGAGGAGGAGATAGATAGGGATGGTTCAGGTCAGGGGGAGGGGGGAGGGGAAGCAGACCATGATCAGGTTCCCGGGGTGGGGGGGAAAGGGTCCAGGGAAGGACAGGGACAGGTAGAGGGGGGGGGGGGCTTGGGGGAGGGTCAGAAGCGGCAGGAAGGGGAGGATGAGGGCTGGACGCGGGTGTCCAAGAAACAGCGGAGAGGAAAGGGGGGAAGGGGGGTGGGAATGGGGATAGAAGTAGGGAATAGATTCAGGGGTTTGGAAGAGGAGGGAGGGGTTGAGGAACTGGCTGGTGAGGAGGTAGAGGATGGGGGTAGCCGGCAGGATGGGTTGGGAGGTAGGGGAGAAGGAGTGAGGGGAACAGCGGGTAAGAGGAAAGAGAAACGGGGGGGGGAGGGTTTTGAGGGACAAAGAGGGGGGAAGGGTAGGGGGGGAGGTGGGTGGATCGGGGGAGGTGACGGCTGATGCAGGGAGGGCGGGAGAGGAAAGGAAGGTAAGAAAGGATGTAGTAATGCAGGCCCGTGAGGGGAGGGAGGAAGGGTCGGAGGCGGGATTGATGGGAAGGGTGGAAGAAGAGGAGGTAGTAGGGGTGGAAGAGGGAGGAGAGGAGGGGGGCAGGTCGGGTGATGATCCCCAGGGAGGGAGGGAGGTGGGTGAAGACAAAAAGAAGATAGGGAGGAAGAAAGCAAGGGTGGGGGAAGGGATGTTTAAGCTAGGGGTCCGGGATTGGGCGGAGGAGGAAGAAGAGGGTGGAGGGGAAGGGACCACGGATGATGGTGTGGAGAGAAGGGAAGGCAGCCAGGAAGGTGGGGGGTGTGGTAGCGAGGACTGATGGCGGGACTGCTATTGGTGTTCGCCACACTTAATGTGGCTAGTGTCGCCTCCCAGAGGGCAAGAAGCTTGGCATTTGATGGCCTCTCTGCTGTGGAGGCGGACTGTTTCCTCCTCCAGGAGACCCGGTTGCAGACGCTGGAGGACATCCGGCGGGCAAAGAGGGCCTGGAGATGGGGACCCTCTATCTGGGGTCTGTCCGGGGAGAGGTTTGGGGGGATAGGCATCCTCTTTAAAACCAATAAAGTAGAGATTCAGAGGGTGGTGGAGCTGGGTATTGGTAGGTGTTTGGTGTTGGACGTAATATTGCGGGGGTGTGGCCTTGCGGGTGATTAATGTGTATGGACCGCAAAGCAAACAGGGAAGGTCTGCATTGTTCAACAAAATTAAGCCTTACCTATACACTTCAAGGCAGTTGGTGTGGGGAGGAGACTTCAACACTATCTTACGAAAAGAGGATAGTGGGGGGCGGGCACCACAAGTACGTTATGATGGGGTTCGACTAGCGGGGATTATGAAAGGAGCAGGGCTGGTGGATGTACATATTGCACTTGGTGGTGGGAATCAGGGTTTCACCTTTTCACGGGGCACCTGTAGGAGCAGAATTGACCGGTTTATAGTTCGGGAAGGGGCATGTAGGCAGGCACCTAGGGTGGTGGAAGTAGATTTCTCTGACCACAGGATGGTGATGATAGAGTTGGGGGGAGGGGGGGGCGTGCAAGCTAGGGAAAGGGTTGTGGAGATTGAATCTCAAATGGTTGAAGGAGGGGGTGTTGCACCAGGAGTACCTGGAATTCCTAGCAGACCAGGTGTCCATTCAGGGTGTCTTCCCTTCCCTCAGGGACTGGTGGGAAGTACTGAAACACCGCACCAGAGGGTATTTTCTCCGTCAGGCAAGGCGGGAGGGAAGGGAGGCCACCCGGTTGGGGATCGCCCTGAGAAAGCGGCGGGATAATCTAATTTCCCGGGGGGGGAGGAGGGAGGATATTGAGGTACTGCAGCAGGAGGTTGAAAGAGTACAGTACAACCGCTACTCTTCCCTCGTCTACGAGCGGGACTTCGGGAAGCTGCTTGGTCCGGACCCGTATGACTGCTGCAAGGAACGAAGGGAGAGGAGGGTGGTGGTGGGGTTTAGGGATGAGGGGGGGGGTGCTCCAAGAATCCAGGGAAGGTATTTTGCGGGTGGTGGGGACGCATTTTGGGCGGGTTTTCTCGGACCTACAGTTGGGGACAGAGGCCATGGGAAGATATATTGAGGGGACCCCGGGGGTGGGTAACTGGGGGCCCCATCTTCAGGTCTTAACGCAGCCGTGGACGCTGGGTGAGGTGGAGGAGGCCATTGGGGCCTTGCGGCGCAGAACAGCGCCGGGGCCGGATGGACTTCCGGCGGAGTTTTACCAACGGTTCAGGGACCAGCTGGCGCCGCTCTTGCTGGAACTCTGGGAGGAGGCGCGAACAGGAGGATCCTTGCCGGAGTCTATGGGAGGATCAGCATTGGTCCTCCTTAGCAAAGGCAAAGATCCTCAAGACGTGGCGAACTGGCGACCAATAGCACTATTGAACAGCGACCGGAAGATCTTCGCCCACATGCTTCATGCTCGCATGAGGAAGGTCTCCGGTGAAGTGCTAGCAGTCCCGCAGAGGTGTGGGTTCCCAGGAAGGGGGGTGCTGGAGGCAGTAGCCTGGGTGAGGGAGGGCTTGGAACATAGCCGGGTGGGAGATGGTAGGTTGGTCGTGGCCTTGGACCAGGACAAGGCTTTCGACCGAGTGCAGTGGGAGTTCTTGTGGAAGGTCCTGGATCACTATGGCTTCCCAGGGGAGTGGATCGCACAACTGCAACTGTTGTATGCTGGGGCGCGATTTTTTCCCCTGGTGAATGGATGGAGGGGGGCGGAGGTGGGGGTCACGGCAGGGGTACGGCAGGGGTGCCCATTGAGCCCCCTGCTGTACGCTTTTGCTATAGATCCCCTGGTGCGGAGGCTGGGAGGGGGGGGGAGGGAGGGCTCAGAGGGGTAGAGGTTGGCAAAGGGAACGTATTGAGAGTCATCGCTTATGCAGACGATGTCACCGTTTGGGTGGCAGACCAGAGGGAGGGGAGGATGCTGCGGGAGACCCTTGAAGAATATTCCAAGGCATCGGGGTCACGGGTAAACCTGGGTAAGTGTACTAGCTTGTGGGTGGGTCCAGAGGAACGGCGATTTAACCTAGGGGGCGGGTTTCCTGCAGGGATTGAAAGAATGCGGGTGTTGGGAGTGTATTTTGGGGGGGGGGATTACGGGCGGGAGAGTTGGGAGCAAAAGATATCGGAGGCAAGGGAAAAGGTGGATCGTTGGAAGGGGTGGCGGATGTCCATGGCAGACAGGGTCCGGTTGTTGAAGACCCAGATAGTCCCCATGTTTCTCTTCTTGAGTTACATCTGCCTTTTGCCGGACTGCTGTTTCACTTCATTGTACAGCGTGTTTTTTCAACTTTTGTGGGGCAACAGGATGAACCCGGTAAAACGCAATATTACTTACCGGTCACGGGAGGAAGGGGGGGTGGGGATGGTAAACCCTGTCTTGCTATTCTCCTCCCTGTTCATCCAGTTTAACCTTGGGCGGGGGGGAGGGCTGGAGGCCCCAGGGTGGGCACAAAGTGTTGTGCAGTGGTGGGAGGGATTTTGGGGCCCTTGGTGGGGAGGGGGGAAGGTGGGGAGGTTGCGGAAGGGTTTCCCGGAGGGGGTAGGCTACTACAAATCCTTAGTAAAGCTGGTCCGGTTGTGGGACATTACATGGGAGGAAATAAGGGCGGGGCAGAGGGAGAGCTGGGTGGAGCGGGTTCGCTCCCAGCATTTCTCATCTCCCCTGACTCTTAGGGATGCTCCAGGGCCCGTGCTGAGGCAGGGCCTGGGCTTTATTTCATCTAGACGACTCCCGAACAAGTACAGGGACATTGCCTGGCTGTCCCTTCACGGTAAATTATATGTTAGGGCAAATATGCACCGAAGCATGCAGGACCGAAACTGCCCGAGGGGGGAGTGTGCTGGTCAGCTGGAGACGATGGACCACTTCCTTATGGAGTGTCCATTCTCCAGAGCAGTTTGTGGAAGAGTGGCTGCCTTGTTGGCCATCCCCAGCTTCACGTCCTACACCTATGCAGACTGGGTGTACGGGAGGCAGCAGGGGACGGGGCGGCTGGAGCCAGGTACCGCCTTCCTCATATCAGTTATTATCAGGTACTGCCTGTGGGTGGCCCGATGCGGGGTGTCTATGCGCCAGGAGTGCAGGTCGGCTGAGCAGGTTTCCTGGGACGTTGTCCGAGCCGTCCAGGAATTGGCACGCTGGGAAAGGTGGAGGGGGGGGGGGGGGGTACATAATTTTGGGGTTTGGTGGAAGCATGTCCGCTTGAAGTTGATTTGAATGTATGGTGTGGGGGGGATTTGGGGGGGACGGGTTTTATCGGGTTTGTATTTTTTGTATAAAATTGTAGTGGGGCTGGTTTTACAACGACATGATGTAATGTCTTGAATATTGGTTTTTTCCGTTTTATTTAATAAAGGAATTCTCCAAGTATCCACCACTCTCTCTGTGAAAAAAATATTTTCTGACATTTTTCTTGAGTCTGCCCCCCTTCAATCTCATTTCATGTCCTCTTGTTCTACCGTCTTCCCATTTATGGAAAAGGTTCGTTTGCGGATTAATACCTTTCAAATATTTGAACGTCTGTATCATATCACCCCTGTTTCTCCTTTCCTCCAGGGTATACATGTTAAGGTCAGCAAGTCTCTCCTCATACGTCTTGTAACGCAAATCCCATACCATTTTCGTAGCTTTTCTTTGCACCGCTTCTATTCTTTTTACATCCTTAGCAAGATACGGCCTTCAAAACTGAACACAATACTCCAGGTGGGGCCTCACCAACAATTTATACAGGGGGCATTAAAACCTCCTTTCTTCTGCTGGTCACACCTCTCTCTATACAGCCTAGCAACCTTCTACCTATGGCCACCGCCTTGTCACACTGTTTCATCACCTTCAGATTCTCAGATACTATCACCCCAAGATCCCTCTCCCCGTCCGTACATATCAGACTCTCCCTACCTAACACACACGACTCCCTCCCACGCTAAAAAAACTTTTAAAATATTTTTTGCCTGCTTCTATGCCAACCTCAAATGTCATACCCAGCTCCCTGACAGCAGTATGCAGGTCCCTGGAGCATTTTTAGTGGGTGCAGTGCACTTCAGGCAGGCAGACCCAGGCCCATCCCCCCTACCTGTTACACTTGTGGTGGTAAATGTAAGCCCTTCAAAACCCACCAAAAACCCACTGTACCCACATGTAGATGCCCCCTTCACCCCTTAGGGCTATGGTAGTGTTGTACAGTTGTGGGTAGTGGGCTTTGGGTAAGGGAGCTATGCACCTGGGAGCAATTTCTGAAGTCCACTGTAGTGCCCCCTAGGGTGCCCGGTTGGTGTCTTGGCATGTCAGGGGGACCAGTGCACTATGAATGCTCCTCCCATGACCAAATGGCTTGGATTTGGTCGTTTTTGAGATGGGCATCCTCGGTTTTCATTATCACCGAAAATCGGGGACGACCATCTCTAAGATCGACCTAAATTTCATGATTTGGGCGTCCCCGACCATATTATCGAAACGAAAGATGGATGCCCATCTTGTTTTGATAATACGGGTTTCCCCGCCCCTTCGCTGGGATGTCCTGCAAGGACGTCCTCAGGAAAACTTGGGCACTCCTTTCGATTATGTCCCTCCACATCACCCACAAAGGGAAATCACACTAAGGCATTAGAGATT